>NC_072732.1:13824712-13927345 GCF_026930045.1 Uloborus diversus
AATTTTGTATCTTGTCAACTGACTTGTGCCCATGTTACGGTTCCACGTTGTGATAATTTCGTGATTTACTCGTCCATCTTATGATAATTTTGTTCTTAAAATTGAGATAGAAAAAGAACCACATCGAATTTTCGAAAAATCTCTTCGAGGTGCACACCCTCAGACTACAAACTAACTTTGTGCCAAATTTCATGAAAATCGGCCGAACAGACTAGGCGCTATGCGCGTCACAGAGATCCTGACAGACAGAGATCCGGACAGAGAGACTTTCAGCTTTATTATTGGTAAAGATAAAGACTGGGTATTCCTTTATCTTCAACGTAATGCTGTTCTTTCAAAGATATTAATGTAGTCGTCAATGATACATTTAAGGGGGTCCAGGACACATTTCGATTTTTTTTTATTATATACTTCAGAGTTTTGAAATTTTTTGCACTGATTCTCCATTTATTTAATAAGCAAAATCATAACATAAATATGAAAAAAAGAAAAATTTTTATTTAAATTTAATTAGTTTTTTTTATAAAAAATGGGGTTGCTTTAAATTACTGTAACTCAAAATATTCTTAAACAATTTTCAATTTTTTTTTCAATGAATTACGCACAAATATCTAAGCTTTAATTTTTATTCGGCGATTTTAAAAATATTGATTCAATAAAAAATAAAAAATATTTGAAGAAAAATTTCGAAAAATTCGAAGATACTTTTTTTTTTTAAAATCGTAATTTTTGCAGTAAACGTTTTTTTAAATTCGACGAATAAAATTTAAAGTAAACTGTTTGAAAAAGATATGCTCCAAGTTTCATTACTTTATCTTTATCGGTTCCTGACTTATAAGAGTTTGAATGCAAGAAATCTTGAAAAATTGCATCATGGAGAAAAATGCGTTTAAAGTTTTAAAGTTAAGTACACATTAGTTAGGTGCATGAAACAAAAATAATTATATCTTTCGTTCTATTTAAGATAGAAACAAGATTCAAACCTCCTCTTAAGCAGAAAAACACGGAGTAATTTTTGACACGATAAAAAAAAATTGCAAAATTTGACGATTTTTGTGTCCCGGACCCCCTTAAGACGACAAATTTTTCCTACCCCACACACCACTTCCTCCAAGAAAGCAGCAGTCAAACAAAAGCAGGAAAGATGTATCTTCTTCTATAACAACCTACTCCCCATAGAAACGAGCTGATTTGTGCACCACATAACTTCCTTTTGCACCAATTTAATGACTTTTAACCACCACTTTCAGAAAAACACCGACACCATAACCTTACCTGATTCGGGAGAGTCACTTACTACACTGTTAAAAATTTTCCGGAAAATTTACGGTAATTGTTACTGGCATCCACGTTGCCGGTAACTATTCCCGTAAATTTTCCGGAAAATTTACGGTAATTGTTACTGGCATCCACGTTGCCGGTAACTATTCCCGTAAATTTTCCGGAAAATTTACGGTAATTGTTACTGGCATCCATGTTGCCAGTAACTATTCCCGTAAAAATCAAATGTTACTGTGAAATTTTACGGTTTCCTCGATAGGCCACAGCAACCAATTGGCGCTGGGATCGCTTACTTCTCCGGTATAAATTACCGTAAAAATCAGCTATGCGTTAGTCCGCCATTTTACAGTGACAATTACTAGAAAATCTTCTTGAATTTTTAACAGTGTAAAAACCTTTCAAATATTAACTAGTTTGTCACGAACCGATGCAAAAAAAAGCTTTTTGCAGAGATTACGTTTCCCAACATCGACAATTTTAACGTGATACAAAGGATAACTTTCTAAATGTCTCAAATAGTGCCAAATTGAAAAAAAAAATCAAAAAATAATTTTTCTCGCCAAATTGGCGATATATCATCAAGTTGGTGACAAAACACAACCAAAAGCTTGACAATATATCGCTAATTGTTCGCCAAATTATAAAATCACTTGAGTTTGCATTGAAATTAACACTGTCCCCCCCCCCCCAAAAAAAAAAAAAAGTAGAAGACCTCTTTTGGATTATTCGAATACAACCAAAATAGGAGGTGCACAATTAGATCCCACTAGGAGTCTACATACCGAATTTCAACTTTCTACGACATAACCGTTCTTGAGTTATGCGAGATACGAATATACATTCATACGTACATACATACGCACTTACAGACGTCACGAGAAAACACGTGATAATTCACGCGGTGATCGTCAAAACGAATATTTTGGGCGTCCATGCGTTCTTAGGCATATATGCAAGTGCTGTTGAGTCGAAAAAAAACACTCAACATTTATTTAGGAACTAGCTATACCCGACGCGCGTTGCTACGCCAAGTAAAAAATACATCATTATACTGATTTTCATGACAATCGGTTGAACGGGGCAGAAGTTGCTACTCTGCAGTGCCACCTGGTGGCGAGTGGCTTCAATGAGCATATTATGCACCTTCTCCGTGGAAAAATACATATATATATAGCAATTTTCATAATAATCGGTCCAGGTATCAAGTGAAGCCGTGACTATACTCAAATTTTGTACTCACGCAGTTTGCAAGATCAATCAATCGCTAAAAATATCAAATAGAAAAAGTTTTGAATCCCCCCGTTGCATGAAAAGCCATAAAACAATAAAGAAAGAATTTATTTGTTCAAACTCAAGAAAAATGGCAACAGCTAACTTCTTATCAATGAGATCTTTCACGCGAATTAATTTCTGCAGCCGATCATTTTATTCGTATTTATCCAATGGATTGTGACTTAAATTGGAATAAAAAAGGAACTATCGATCGGACTTTTTCCGAACTGATCTATAAACATTCCCAGTACCAAAAATAACAAACGGTGAAAGTTTCAGCCAAATCTGCCGGGTAGTTTTTGAGTTCATGGATGACATACAGACAAACATTCATTTTTATATATATAGATGAGTAAAATGAAAAATTAGGGAGAAATTTGAGATTTTTTTTTATTTTTATTTTTTTGCGAACACAGTACTTGAGCATGTAAAAAAAACTTAAGAGGGAAATTGAGAGATTACGCAAAATAGACCGAACCTGGAGTTCCAGAACAGCAAAACAAACCGTTTATTAGGAACTAGTGGCACCTTCACGGCTTTGCCCGTGGTAGAAAATTAAAAGATCATTTGGTTCGCCTGTATATTAACTAATAATGGATGATGAATTTCTCACCAATTGGCTATGTTAAATGGCTCGCCCATGTGATGGTTCCACGTTATGATGATTTCGTAATTTACTATTCCACGTTGTGATAATTTGCTCTTAAAAAATCTCTTAAAATTGATATGGAAAAAGTACAAAATCGAATTTTCAAAAAATCGCTTCGAGGTGCACACCCCCATGCTACAAACTAACTTTGTACCAAATTTCATGAAAATCGGCCGAACGGTCTAGGTGCTATGCGCGTCACAGAGATCCAGACAGACTTTCAGGCTTTATTATTAGTAGAGATTTTTCGATGGTTTAAACTTAGCCCCAAGATGGCGGACACATTGCTACTTATTCTACGATTCAGGGATTTAGTTTAGACGACATTTTCCACACCGTACTATATTTCTTTTAGACCTCCGTTCCCAACCTTTTTTAAAGTAATATTTAAAAAAAAATTATTTATTTTTTTGCATGCGACAATTCATTACAGCTAGTTATAGTATGCACGTATGGTGATTTTGGAGTTTTTAAACCAAAACAAGGTATTGAAAGAAATGTAACTGGTTTTCCGTAAAACCCCTCCTCTCATCTACTTTTATGAAGGTTCCCTCCCAAAGCGTTAACCCCTTCAGACCTGGTGTCGGGTATACCGGACATACACTTTATACAGCTGCTAATCATTAAATAATCGATTTAATTAGTTGATTTTTTTTGTAGTTGACTCTTTGCATTCTACTTATTATAATCTGTGAAATAATTTTTACTTTCTTCTATATCTAATATATAGAAGAAAGTATTGGATTCGTGCAAATTTTCGAATTTCGAATTTTGACGGATTCGAACGTTTTGAGGTGTGCTGAGTCCATTTCGACTATTTTTGGAAAATGTCTGTCTGTCTGTGTGTGTGTGTATGTGTGTGTGTGTGTATGTGTGTGTGTCACGTCTGTGTGTGACCAGTTTTTTGTGGCCGCTCTACAGCAAAAACTACCGCATGAAATCGAACGAAATTTGGTACACATATGTACCCCTATGTGAACTTGTGCCAATTGGTTTTTGGCGCGAATCCCTCCAAGGGAGGTCGAGCAATGAGACGTTTTTTGAGTTACGCGTGCTTGCTATTCCTCAGGAAGTAACTGGCGGAATCAAACAAAATTTGGTCCATATGTTGCCATTAACAGGAACAGGTGCTGATTCAATTTTGGTGTCAATAACTCAAACGGGGGTTGAGCTATAGAACGTTTTTTGTCGTCAATTGTGACTGCTGTATCTCAAGAAATAATGAACGGAATGAAAGAAAAATTTATCGGCAAGTAGCCCTTAGTGGGTATAAGAGCTTATTTTATTTTGGTGTCAACAGCTAAAAAGGGGGTAGCGCAATCGCCCGTTCTTTTTTTCCATTGTGAGTACCCTATCTCAAGAAGTAATGCTACGTTCTGGTTGAAATTTGGAATATATGTGAATCCATACGTAAACAGGCTTTGGTTCAATTTTGACGCCAATCGCTCCAAGAGGTGTTGATTTTTTTTTCTTTTTCGAATAAAAATAGCTTTATTAATGCAACAATAAGAAAGATAAATCGTAATAGATTGTCGTCTGCGTATTTCTCGTGATTTTAATTGTATGGAAATGATCGGAAATATTATCTCAATGATTTAAAGTTTTTAACTGTTGCCATCTTATGTTTGTTAATAAATAAAATATTTGTAATTAATTTAAGCAAGGCTTTTAAAATAACTTTCATTTTTCGCTTTTTGCTTTGCTTTTGCAATAATTCAGACATTGGAATGGTCGTCAAGTTTTTTCATGTGAAATTTTGTTTTTGTTGGGAATATTGCTTCCTCATCAAGCATGTTGAGGGATCAGAAAAAAATATATATATACAAGAAAGTTTCGTAATGGCCACAACATACTAGTTCGTTTTGGGATTGACAACACTGACATATATGGATTGAGAGATAGAGAGTGGCTCATTTTTCCAACCATGGATTTTCATCTGAAAAGCGAGGTTTTTTTCCTGATTTTTTTAAAAATATATAATCTTTAATGAATCGTTTAAAACGCTGATATTATGTTTTAGAATTGCTTGTAGAACATTTTATAATGAAGTTTGTTCGGTATTTTATCGTTTTTGTATATGAAATATTGATTTCTAAAATATAAGTCCGGAATATTAGACGTGCCATAACTCTTTTCATTTTTCTCCTACAAATTCAAAATTTTGTTTATAAGATACCCTTTACCATAGTACACCGTGTACAAAATATCAACATTTTTGGTCCAATATTTCATAATTCCGACTGAAGGGGTTAAAGGTTCGAATGGCCTTGCCTAGTTATAAGAGAATATACTTTTGATTGCTAGCACTCTAATCCAAACAACGCCTATGCTCTTTAGTTAAAGCTTTTAATTTATGAAACAGAAAGCAATTTGGATAAAATCTTCATCTTAGCACTTTGCATTTAATCTCAATTAAATTTAAAACAGACGCTTTTACCCAAACTGAATTAAATCTGTTTTTGTGAAGGTTTAGAGAAAAGTGAAGTACTTTCTTCCGCGAAAAAAAAAACATCCCCTTAACTTGATTAAAATCAAAACGTTTTCATAGATAGGTAAAACAGATAGGTAAACAGATAGGTAGATAAATATATAGATAAGTAGATAGATAAATAGATAAATAGGTAGACAGATAAGTGGATAAATATATAGATAGGTATAAAGATTAATAGATAGATAAATAGATAAATAGATAGGCATAGAGATGTGTTGATAGATAAAGAGATCGTTATGCAGATATATAGATAGATAGCTATATATGGGAAGGTAGATCGATGGATAGGTAGGTAGGTAAACATATAGGTAGATAAATATATAGATAAGTAGATAGATAAATAGATAGATAGATAGGTAGATAGATAAACGAATAGAAAGACAACTATATAGATAAATAGATACATAGATAGGTAGGTAGATAAATGGATAGATAGACAGGCAGATAGGTTGATAAATGGATAGATAGATAAATATATAGGAAGATAGATAGGGAGATAGACAGATAGATGTATCACAAAACAGATAAGTAATAGATACGTAGATAGACAAATATGTAGACATATAGATATACTGATAGATATGTAGATAGATAGGTACATTTATAGAAAGATATATAGATAAATCACCACCTATCTGTTTTCTTTTTCATTTTTTCTCAAACACGACTCATTTTTTCGATACAGCGTTTTTTAAAGAAGGAGGACCTGAGCTTATGATAGCTCACTAGTTTTTAGGAGAGTAATCCCGAATCTGAATCTGCTAGTTTGAATATGTGAAACAAAAGCATTAGATTAATCTTTTGATGAAACGCAAAATATCGGGATTAAAACTTTTTTTTAAGAAAAATTGCAACAGATAATGCTTCGAGAATGCATTGGAAATGATTATATAAAGTTTAAAAAATGACAAATCTTTGGAATGATAAAAGTTCCATTCAGAAAAGATGTCTCAAAATTGGAGCAGGAAGAAAGAAATAACCAAAGTAGGACAGTAAATAAATATACTTGGGATAGGAAAATTTTGAAAATATTGAAAGATATAAAGAGTTACATTTTCAGAGAAAGAATGCTTCATAATAAGTTTATGGTAGACCGACCAGTGAATGAACACTTAAGCACAATTTCATTTTTAAAACATCCTAGTAATTTTAAATACTGTACTATTCAGATCATGATAGTTAAAACATTTTAATTGATCTATGTAAATATATGAAAAAAATTTCGGGAATATAAATGAGAAAGATACCGCTTCCGACTCTTTTAGGTGTTTAAAGAAAAAAATGGTACAATGACCCAGTGAATGAACACCTCGAACCAGTAAATGAACACAAATCGGTCCATTGAATGAACATGATAAATTTTGTTTTAAAAAGAAAATTAGTTTCTTTGAAATCTATTTATGTATCTACCTATCTATATCTATCATCATATCTATCAGTATTTCTATATGTCTACATATTTGTCTATCTACGTATCTATTACTTATCTGTTTTGTGATACATCTATCTGTCTATCTCCCTATCTATCTTCCTATATATTTATCTATCTATCCATTTATCAACCTATCTGCCTGTCTATCTATACACGTATTTATCTATGTACATATATCTATCTGTACTTCTATCTGCATATATGTCTATCTACAAATCTATCTTTCTACCAGTCTATCTATTTACCTATTTATATATCTACTTAACCTATCCATCTATCTTTCTACCTATCTACCTGTCTATCTGTCCATTTATCTACCTACCTATCTATCTATATATCTATATAGCTGTCTTTCTATCCATTTATCTATCAACCTATCTTTCTATTCGTTTATGTATCTACCTATCTATCTATCTATTTATCTATCTACTTATCTATATATTTATCTACCTATATGTTTACCTACCTACCTATCCATCGATCTATCTACCTATCTATCTTTCTATCTCTACCTGTCTATCTCCTTATCTATCTATCGATCTACCTTCCCATATATAGCTATCTATCTATATATCTGCATAACGATCTCTTTATTTATCAACACATCTCTATGCCTATCTATTTATCTATTTACCTATCTATTAATCTTTATACCTATCTATATATTTATCTACTTATCTGTCTACCTATCTATCTATTTATCTATCTACTTATCTGTCTACCTATCTATCTATTTATCTATCTACTTATTTATATATTTATCAACCTATATGTTTACCTACCTACCTATCCATCGATCTATCTACCTATCTATCTTTCTCTCTATCTCTACCTGTCTATCTCCTTATCTATCTATCGGTCGATCTACCTTCCCATATATAGCTATGTATCTATATATCTGCATAACTATCTCTTTATTTATCAACACATCTCTATCACTATCTATTTACCTATCTATTAATCTTCATACCTATCTATATATTTATCTACTTATCTGTCTATCTGTATATCTATCTATTTATCTATCTATATCTCTATCTCTCTAGACAGATAAGTTGGTAGATAGATAGATAGAGATAGATCTACACAGACAGAGAGAGATAGATATACAGAGATAGAGAGATAGATTCATAAGTAGATAGATAGATCGATAGGTAGATAGATAGTTTGGTAAGTAGGTTGATAGATAAATAGAGGGATATATAATAGACAGGTAGGTAGGTAAGTAGATTGATCAGTAGATAGTTATACAGGTAGATATGTATATAGACTTAGAGTTAGATAGGTAGATAGATAGACATACAGGTAGATGGATAGATAAATAGAGAGATATAGATATAGATAGATAAATAGATAGAAATGGATAGATTGGTAGATAGAGACAAAAATAGGTAAAGTAAGATAGAAAGGAAGTTAGAAAAACAGATAGATACATAGATTAAAATATAGGTACATAGGTAGATCGATAGACAGATAGGGATTATAGATAGGTATATAGATAGGTAGATCGATAGATATATAGATATACAGGTAGATAGATAGATAAATGGAGAGATAGAAATGTAGATAGATAGATAAATGGAGAGATAGAAATGTAGATAGATAGATAAATGGAGAGATAGAAATGTAGATAGATAAATAGAGATAGATATGTAGATCGGTAGATAGGAAGAAAAAGATAGGTCGCTAGAAAGATATATAGATAGAGAGATATAGATAGATAGATAATTAAATAAATACGTAATGTAATGTAATATGATATAAAAGAATTAAAGAAATCAGAAAAGAAAAATAGTAATATGCTAAAAGGTGTATTGCTTGTAAAGAAAAAAATATATAAAATGAAATATATAAATAAAGACCAAACTGTCTGCATTACGAAAAAGTACAGAAATAAAAATATCTCAAAGAAACTTAAAATTTCTTTTAAACTCCAAATAAATTTTGTCAGTGTTCATTCAATGGATTTTAGTAATTTTTCGTACCCCGTGACTAAACACTCCTTTACCTGAAAAACTACGCATTCTGCAGTAACTGAAACAACTTAAATCCATAGCCTAAATATGTATACATAGTTTATCTTTTGCAGAATTAAAAAATAAAATAAATAAATACAATTAATATTTATCAAAATAGTTGCATACACGAAACCAGCCTTATAATTTTGGCAGTGAAAAAGATTGATGCACAATCGTAAACATTTTATATTTTTTTTTTCAGAAAAAAAAAACGTGATCTAAGTAACCAATCGGGTGTCAGATAGATTAGAATATCAATAAAGAAAGCTATTGTAGTCAAATTATCTAGAAAAAATCTTTGGAAGCTTATTTTTTAAAAATATTACGAGTTTGTTCATTCACTGGGTAGTGTTCAGCCACTGGTCCATCTACCCTATCTTATTTAAAAAGCAAAACGAAGATACTTATATTAAAAGGATTTTTATTATTTTTGAAGGTTTTTCTCAAGAAAATTTTGACTTTCCACAAGTTAAATATTCATTTACAAGTTTCCAAGTACTTACAAAAAGTAATTTGGAAAAACTGTACAGCGAAAGACCGTTTTTACTTCCTTTTACAAAAAAGGAAGTATTCGCGAAAAAATTTTCACTCGAAAATCGGCCTTAATTTCCATTTTGCTCACCCCCAAATGAATGTTGAGGTTTCTTTTCTACCACGTTTCCCGAGTTAATGACAACGAGTTTTCCCGTGACGTCTGTATGTACGTATGTATGTGTGTATGTGTGTCGCATAAATCAAGAACGGTATGTCCTAGAAAGTTGAAATTTCGTACGTAGACTGCTAGTGGGGTCTAGTTGTGCACCTCTCCTTTTGGTTGCGTTCGGGTGTTTCTAAAGAGGTCTTTTGCTCCTTTTTGGGGGGGAAATCATTGTTAATTTCGATGCAAACTCAAGTGGTGTTATAATTTGGCGGATACTTGGCGATATATCGCCAGTCTATTGGTCGCCAAGTTTTGTCGCCAACTTCGCGACAAATTTGGCGTTTTTTTGAGCAATCACGATTGCTTATTGCTTTCATTTGACTGTTTTTGATGTCCTATCATTTTTCCCACCGCCACCCTCCACAGCATCACCGTCGACCGGGTCCTCACGATGCTGCACCTCTAGCGAAAACCGTCTCCAGGTTTCGTCAATATCCTACACTTACACGCATACATACACGCACCTACACACATATACATATATACACCTACACACATATACATATATACACCTACACACATATACATATATACACCTACACACATACACAAGCACACACACAAACACACACACACTAACATACATACAACTACCCACACACTCATGCCTGCACACAGACACAAACACATATGCCTACACACAACTACCCACACACACACACAACTACCCACACACTCATGCCTGCACACAGACACAAACACACATGCCTACACACACACACATACCCTCCACACACAAACACACACGCTTACATATACACACACACTCGTGATTGCGAAAAACATAATTTGAATTCAAAATGACAAAATTCAAATTAATTTTTTGTATTTTTTTTTTAATCTAGTTTCAATGGGGCAATTGTTGGTGACATTTAGAGAGTTAACTCTTGAACCACATTAAAATTGCCAATAATGGATAAATAACACTAAATTGGTGTAAAAGTCATGTGATCAGATCACATGACTTTTACACCAATTTTGATCACTGATGTGAGAAGTCACATCAGCTCGTTGCTTGATAGGTTCAAAAAGAAGTTCATGAATTACGCATGATTTTACGAAGGAAAAAAAGCACAAATGTTGCCAGTATTTAACAATATTGTAATTCTGGTTGAGTTTTCTTGTTTGCAGTATTCTAGCGTGGGAAGGCAAATGGCATTATCTGCGGAAATATTTTTTTGAGATAGTTGAAAAAACGCGTTTTGGATTCCATGCTAACAAGAGTGAAATGTTGAATTTTTAAGCTTTTTTAGTGCTTTATTTTCAGTGGATAGCTTATCAGCAAACTTCTTTTTCTTTACTAATAATAAAGCTGAATGTCCCTCTGTCTGGCAGGATCTCTGTGACGCGCATAGCGCCTAGACCGTTCGGCCGATTTTCATGAAATTTGGCACAAAGTTAGTTTGTACCATGGGGGTGTGCACCTTGAAGCGATTTTTCGAAAATTCGATGTGGTTCTTTTTCCAATCCAATTTTAAGAACAAAAATATGTTACATGGACGAGTAAATTACGAAATTATCATAATGTGGAGCCGTAACATGGGCACAAGCCAATTGGCGAGAAAATTCACCATACATTATTTGTAAATAAACAGGCGAACCAAAAGACCTTTTAATTTTCTATTACGGGCAAAGCCGTGCGGGTACCACTAATGTGTAATAAAGCTAGAGTACAATTTATGACAAAAATGCATAATTTGCAGGTACTGCCCTTTACATTTCTCACAGCTTTATTCTAAAATAAGCTTATAATTATAAGCTAGCTGCGTTGCCCGGTCTACTTTGAAAATAAAAATTGTGTCAAGTGGCGTACATTCAACAATTAGGCTTAAATAAAAGAAAAAAAAAAAACATCACGCAAAATTTCCCTTCCAAACAATGACAACAAATATTAAAATACTTTTAAGAAACCAAAATGAGAAAGATAGATTTAAAAAGCGTAACCATGGAAACACAAAGTAAAATAAGTTTGAGGAATGAAAATGAGAAAGATGGAAAGAAACAATGGATTTAAAAAGCCTAACCGTGGAAACGCAAAATAAAATGGTTATAACTATTTGAATAGAGAACAGATTTTTAAACTTCACTTAATTCGCTTGTAACTTTTTAACCGACTTCAAAAAGGAGGCGGTTATCAATTCATACCGTATGTATGTTTTTTTTTTTTGTTTGTCCACTCATAGCGTCTCACCTAGTGAACCGATTTTGATGATTCTTTTTTTAATGGATAGGGAATGGCTCAACTTAGGTCCCATTACTTTGTTTGACCATATTTGTTCTTTAGAAAAAAAGTTATGGGCAAAAAACAGTAAATTTTATGCAATTTCCCTATTAAATGATTTTGTAGCGAAGTTCGCACTTTTCATCCGTGGATAACGGTGGCTCAGTGGTAGAATTCTCGCCTCCCACACGAGCGACCTGGGTTCAAATCCCGACTAGGACAAAGTGAATTTTACTAAAATTTCGTTTCTACTGTTTCCCGTATTTTCTCGAATCTTCTATTAATTTCTGTATCTTTCCAAGTCTGGAAAGTTCCAGCACTTTCTCAAGTTGTATATAAGGAGATGTAACGTTCATTCGTGGTTTTGAATAAAGATCTCGAGTTAAGACTAACGAGTATTCGCTTCATTTGGCTTTCACATTGTCTTCGCTATCCTCATCTACGCGACAATAGGAAACTCATTGTTATAAAAGTTTGGTGCCATATAACAGTAACATTAATAGTAATTGTAATGATAATTTTGAATGAAGGCTTCTCTGAAGCAAGCATCAAATTTCTTCAAGGGATATTTCGATAATGGGGAATCTGGCGCTGTCGTCTCATTTTTGGCGTAAATAATTTTATTTTAGTAACCCTGCTGATTTATAGTAACAGTATGTGAATTATCAAACTCTTCCTTTCTTCAGTGCTATTGCTCCATAGTAGGGGTAAACCTAACCTGGAAGCGAGGTGATGCAGTGATTAGGATCTGCTTAGCCTTCACAATGCTACCATTAGGTTTGACTCAAACTCTGTAGTATTTTTATCGTTATCATCTATGCCGATAACAGATGATCGGGGCTAAGTAAGAAAATACAGGATTGCATCATGAGCAACTTAGATGCTGTGGAATGTAAATTAGTTAGGAAAAACGTAATACTTAAATGGTTATAATTAAATTAACTACGCATGATTTCCAGAGAGGAACGAAGATAAGTTTTTAGTGTCAATCGCTTAAAGTTTAACTCGTGTCAATAGTTTTTTTTTAGTATGGAGCATTTTTAAGAAAAAAATGTGAAGTTTCGTGATGGTAACTTCTTATTATTTCTGAAATACCTACATTTACACTAAAAAGAATAAAATAAAAAAATTTTGAAAAAAAATAGAACCGACTTCAAAATTGCTCTAAAAAGTGAAAAATAATTTTATTCTTTAAACACCATCGATAATGCTTTTAAACATAATTTTTGAAGTTGGCGCAAAAACGATAGATAAAATCATTCACAGCCATAACTCAAATAAAACTATAAATTTAACCAGGACCAGTTTCTTCACTGTCACATACATTATGCATTGATGACAGCATATTTGAATAGCGGTATAAATGTTTCGTTCGTAACTTTGGATGCTTTTCTGAAAAAAAATATGAACGAAGCATGATTACACTGGATTTTACGTTTTGTTTTTGCGCCAACTTCAAAAATTATGTTTAAAAGCATTATCGATGGTGTTTAAAGAATAAAATTATTTTTCACTTTTTAGAGCAATTTTGAAGTCGGTTCTATTTTTTTTCAAAATTTTTTTTTTCTAATTCAGATAGCGTGTTAAACTTGCGACCTTAGGTTGACTTAGATCTAGAATTAAAAAAAAAAAACTGCTCAGCTCTCTCCAATGGTGTCAAAAAGAAAACTGTGGGACCATTTCTTCGCTTTGTATTGATATATTTAATGAAGAAAGTATTGCCTAAATTCCAGCTAAGCTTAAAAAAAATTGGAGCTATAAACGCGGATAACTCCCGTCGTAATTAAGTTAGAACATCGATACAAACTGCGTAGAACTCGGGAAATTTTACCTTTTCCAACGATATACACTATATGACCAAAAGTATTGGGACACTTTCAAAAATTAACATTTTTAAGGATTTCTCAAGAAATAAAAGAACAATTGCTTTGTAACTTTTGTCACATAACAGGTATGCTCCAGCTGTCAATTTCCAATAAAAACTACATCACCTTTGCGTTTCGGGGGTCAGTAACAAATTGAGGAAAACAGAAATGTTTTTTACTCATCAGTCAATGTGAATAGCTCAGAATAATCTGTAAATTTCAGAAATTATTTAGCTTACTATGTACAATCATTTTTCATACTTTTGAGAAGGTTCGGGGGTCAGTAACAAATTGAGGAAAACAAAAAAGTTTTTTACTCATCATTCATTGTAAATAGCTCAGAATAAGCTGTAAATTTCAGAAATTAGCTAGCTTACTATGTACAATCATTTTTCATATTTTTGAGAAGGTAGCACTGATATTCACGAAAATATAAGCATTACTTTCAAAATTACAAATTTTATTTAAAGGTTTTTGGCCCTTAACAAGAAAAGTTTTTCATCAAAGCTTATGAAACTTTCAGAAAACTTGACACCATACAAGAGAAGCGTAATGCTAAAATTTGAAATTAAAATGTTTAAAATTAAAAAAATATATGGACATTTAAAGAATTAATTTATCACTGCGCATGCGCGAAAGATAGCAATTTATAACTTTCATCATCTAACATCCAACTAGATTCCTCAACTCATAAACAAATTTCAGTTCAATATCTCATAAATTTAGAAAGTTATCCGCAAACTAATGAGCCGAATTTGAATAACGCTTAGATAGGCTACGCATCGCGAGGAATCGTTCGCAAATAAGCTGTTTTTATCAAGAATCACATTGAACGATTGCAAGCAAATGTTACAAACTTGTGAATGACCCCTCACGGTTCGTCGCCTGCCTAAGAATGGGGTCTTTTCCAAAATTTTAAAAGTATTTTTTTCTGAAAGAGCATGCTAAAAAACATAGGATCTGACTATTTCTTACATAATTTGTTTAAGTTTAATATTCTTAAAAAGTATTTAAATAGGTGCGCTTTCATTGTTTACGCTTCTGCCGATGACATCACAAATGATGAAATGCCATTCAGTGTTGCCACTCACAGAGCTAAATATTTAATTCGCATCTTTACTCACGTGTATTGGCAACGATACGGTTGATAGCAAGCGTAGAGCGCAATTTTAATTCGCATCTTGATTAGCATAACGTGGAATCGCGGTAGAAATATGTGCATCATTTGTGACGTCATCAAGACCACGTCTGGTTTGAAAAATCGGACATTTTAGAAAATTAATTAAAAAATAACTGTTGGAAAAATTAAAGTATTTTCTGAGTCCATGTTGACTTATGACTTATTCTATCAATATCAGTGACTAAAAATAGTAAACTGAAGGAAACAAAGCCAAAATTGAAATTCGGCTCATTAGATCGCTGATAACTTTTTGAATTTTTAAGATATTGAACTGGAATTGTTTTATGAGTTGAAGAAGTTAGTTCGGCTTTAGATTATGAAAGTTTGAAATTGCTATCGTTCGCGCATACGCAGAGAAAACTTAATTGCTTTAAATGTCCGTATTTTATCAAATTTTAAACATTTTAATTTCAAACTTCAGTATTACGCTTCTCTTGTATGCTGTCAAGTTCTCTGAAAGTTTCGTAAGCTTTGGTAAAAAACTTTGTGTGTTATGAGCCAAAAACCCTGAAAAAAAATTGTAGTTTTGAAAGAAATGCTCATTTTTTCGTGAATATCAGTGATACCTTTGTAAAAGTATGAAAAACGATTGTACATAGTAAGCTAACTAATTTCTGAACTTGACAGCTTATTCTCAGCAATTTACGATGAATGATGACAAAAATAAATAAATAAATAAATAAATAAATAAATAATTTGAATTTCGTCATCTTAAATTCAAATTATGTTTTTCTCAATCACGAGTGTGTGTGTGTATGTACGGCTGTGTGTATGTGTGTAGGGGGTATGTGTATGTGTGTGTAGGCATGTGTGTTTGCGTCTGTGTGCAGGTATGAGTGTGTGGGTAGTTGTGTGTATGAGTGTTTGGGTGGGGGGGGGAGGAAATGTGTATGTGTGTGAAGGCATATGTGTTTGTGTCTGTGTGCAGGCATGAGTGTGTAGGTAGTTGTGTGTTGGTGTGTTTGTATGTGTAGGTGTTTGTATGTATGCATGCGTGTGTATGTATTTGAGTGTGTGTGAGTTTGTGTGTGTGTTTGTGAATGTGTGTGCAGGTGTATGTATTTGTGTGTGTGTGTTTGTGTATGTGTGTGCAGGTGTATGTATTTGTGTGTGCAGGTGTATGTATTTGTGTGTGCACGTGTGTGTATGTGTGTAGTTGTGTATGTATGCGCGTGTGTGTAGCATATGGATGCAACCTGGAAACGGTTTTCGCTAGAGGAGCAGCATCGTGAGGAGCAGGTCGACGGTGAGGCTGCAGAGGGTGCTGGCGGGAAAATAAAATGATAGCACATCAAAACAGTCAAGTGAGAACAATAAGCAATCGGGATTGCTCAAAAAAAAAAAAAATTGTTTTCCTCAATTGGTTACTGACCCCCGAAACGCAAGGGTGATATAATTTTTCTTGCAAAATGACAGCTGGAGCATACTTTTTATGTGACAAATTTTCAAAGCAATTAGTCTCTCATTTCTTGAGAAATCTTTGAAAATGGGAATTTTTGAAAGTGTCCCAATACGTTTGGTCATATAGCGAATAATATTAGTATGTGCAAGTCATTTTTCATCCCCATAATTCGGGAATTTATGTGAAAATTTGGCCTAAATTGCAATAAAAAAGAACTACTCAACGTTTTTTACTTCCTTTTACAAAAAATTAAGTATTGTATTCGCGAAAAAATTTTATCTCAAAAATCGGTCTTAATTTCTATTTTGCTCGCCCCCGAATGAATGTTGGTTTTTTTTTTCGACTCGACCCCACGTGGATATATGCCAAGGAACGTACTGACATCCGAAATACCCATTTTGACGATCCCCGAGATAATTACAACGAGTTTTCTCGTGACGTCTGTATGTACGTATGTATGTACGTATGTGTGTGTGTGTATGTATCTCGCATAACTCAAAAACGGAATGTCCTAGAAAGTACGTGGACTCCTATTGGGGTCTCGTTGTGCACCTTCCCTTTTTGTTGCTTTCGGATGTTCCTAAGGAGGTCTTTTGCCCCTTTTTGAAGGGAAATCATTGTTAATATCGATGTAAACTCAAGTGGTGTTATAATTTGGCGGACACTTGGCGATACATCGCCATTCTTTTGGTCGCCAAGTTTTGTCGCCAACTTGGCGACAAACTTGGCGATTTTTTTTAATTTAAATCTGATTTCGATTTGGCCATTGTTGGTGATATTTAGAGAGTAAACTATTGAATCACATTAAAATTGCCAATAATGGGGAAATGACATTAAATTGGAGTAAAAAGAAGTCATGTGATGCACACATCAGCTCGTTTTTTTTTCGAACTGGGCTACAAACTTTCTGGTGCTGAAAGAAAGGTACTGTGAAAATTTCAGCGAAATCGGCCGGGTAGTTCTCGAGTTTTGCGCGTTTACACACACAGACGCTTTTTGGAAACTTCATTTTATACTATGTAGAGATGTCAACTGCTAGCGCAGTATCAATTACCAACGAATTTATTTCAGCTACTAAAATTTTAAAGCACATAAATGGTTTTCTATGTAATATTATTTCGTTTCGGACATTCACATATTGTGCGTCCGAATAAATGCTCTTTTAATATAAAAACCTCTAACTTAATAAACTTTAAATCATCTTACTTTGGTCTTCAACATCGAGATTCTTCATCATCCAAGTTATTAAGTCGGAACCTAAAACAGAAATCAAAACAGACATTAGATTTAATTCATCAATCACATTGATTCAAATTGTTAAATTTAAAGTCTCTTCGAATGGGGTGGTTTCCTTCAGTCAAAAGTACTACTTTTAGTCATTGAAATAGATAGAATGAGCAAAACAAATAACATGGGCCCAGAAAATACTTTCATTTTCCCAACAGTTTTTTTTAATTAATTTTTTTAAATGTCCGATTTTTCAAACAAGGCGTAGTCTTTATGACGTCACAAACGATGCACTTTGCCGCATCTTTCTACTACGTTTCCACGTTATGATAACCAAGCAGCGAATTAAAATTCCGCTCTATGCTTGCTATCAACCGTATCGTTGCCAATGCACGTGAGTAAAGATGCGAATTAAATATTTAGCTCTGTGAGTGGCAACACAGAATGGCATTTCATCATTTGTGATGTCATCGCCAAGAAATGCAAACAATAAAAGCGCGCCGATTTAAGTATTTTTTTTTAAAAATATTAAACTTAAATAAATTATTTTAAAAATGGTCAGATCCTATGTTTTTAAGCATGCTCTTTCAAAAAAAAATACTTTTGAAATTTTTGAAACGACCCCCATTATGCAAAACAGGAAAATTGGCGTTCACAGTGTAAATGTTGTTACGGATAGCTCCTTGAAACTTATTCTACAGTTCAGATTCTAAAGAATCTTCTATGTCCATGGAAAAAGTAGACCAAAAGTTAAAAAACAGGTTTGCCCGTCTGCTTGGCACCAACTTGTTCTTGTCTTAGCCAAACATTTAATTGACGCCGCCATATTTCGCAAGTCTTTGTTTACATCTAGATTATCTTTTCCCGGAACGTAGCATAGAAGTAAAAGAACTCAGCAGTTCCAATTTTTGCAGGTTTAAAATTGTTCGTAAGTCTGTTCATTTGGTCACAATTTTACACAAGTAACAACATTACAACCATCAGTTAAACAAAACTAACATTTATTAACATAAAACAATTAGAATTATAACCATAGGAATGGTTCATGCTGGTATTTTAGGGCCAGCGGCTCCCTTCCTAAATACACATCAATCAATCTAAAATCCTAAAGCAATCTGAATCTGAACTGAGATTCTTTCAATTTAAACTAAGGTTTGCCATAAAACTGGCGAGATATTTAATCGCCAAACGAAACTAAAAGATAGATATAACAAGAAGCATATAATTTGGTTTTGGATGAATAATTGTTACGCGATTAATGCAGTGGGAAATGCTTTAATAGCATTCGTTTGAAAATACCACTCAAAAGAAAAAAGTACCAAATTAATTTCATTTCAGCGGAATCTTATAGTTGCATCGATTTAAATTCCAAAGTTTTCCTTTCAGAAATATTGGCAAATCTCAGTCCACTTTTCTCAGTTTTTGTTTTTCTTGAACTTTATAATGCAGAGTCTTTAAGACTTATATTGTAAACATTTCTTTCAAAATGCATCAAATAAGAAAATTTAGAATCAAAATCGGCTCAAACCATGATTTCTCAAAAGTATTTTTATCTTTCTATCACATACTTCTTTGTCGATACTATCAAGCCACAAAGAGATTGGGAACGAATTCCTCTCGATCATGTAAATAACTGCTGCCAAAAATCGGTTTTATAGCAACACCAACAAAACTCATTCTTCTACTAAATGAAGCGCGATAAACACTCACGGGTAACATCAGCTGCATTATTATAATACCTACATTTCTTAAGAATCTCGAATTTTCAATCGTACAGGACACAAAAGTGAGATACCACGTGGATTTGGTTGAAATTTGAAAGGAAAATGAACAAAAAACAAAACAAAAAAAGTCCGATTTACTTCAAAACGAGTTTCGTTTTCGTTTCCAAAATTTTAAAAGTATTTTTTTCTGAAAGAACATGCTTAAAAACATAGGATCTGACCATTAAAAAAATTGACCAAGTTTAATATTTAAAAAAAAAATCAATTAAATCGGTGCACTTTCATTGTTTACGCTTTTGCCCAATGACGTCACAAATGATGAAATGCCATTCTGTGTTGCCATTCACAGAGCAAAATATTTTATTCGCATCTTTACTCACGTGTATTGGCAACGATACGGTTGATAGCAAGCATAGAGCGGAATTTTAATTCGCTTCTTGATTATCATAACGTGTAAACGCGGTACAAAGATGCGCCAAAGAGCATCATTTGTGACGTCATCAAGACCACGCCTTGTTTGAAAAATTGGACAGTTTAAAAAAAATAAAAAATAGCTATTGAATGAAAGAATTTTCTGGGTCCATGTTATTTTATTTTTTCATTCTATCAATTTCAGTGACTAAAAGTACTACTTTTGACTGAAGGAAACAACCCCATTCAAATTATTGTTGTTATGAATTCTTTTATAAAGTATTTTCGTATTTCTGTACAATTTCTGTGCGTTTTGGCAACAACGAGTAATTAACTGTATTTTTTCTGTGTGTTCATAATGGCGTCTTAGTAAAAATATTGTGTTTTTACCCCACCTTTTTCGTATCCGGTTGAATCAGCATGATTTACGACCTTCGTCATGCCACGTTTATTTCAAATATTTTCTGTAAATAATGGCAATTTTGCAAGTTTTACACGAAACGTTATTCAGATGAAAATTCCTTTTTGAAAATGAAGTGTGCAGATCGTTGAATGTTTTGACCTCCCCCCCCCCCTGTTTTTTTTTCTATTGTTCAAGATAGTTTTGATACTGAACACTACAAATTAACTTTGTATTTTCTTTCAAACTTCTTTTTTTAACGTCAATTTTTCTTTTAATTAAACATAAAAATTTCTAAACTAATAAGTCGTATTTAATTATTTATTTTCAACTAATTGTCGACGCCATATATGACTTCCAAAGATACTTAAACAGTCAAAGTATGAATCAAAATTTTACCAATAATACGAATGAATCCTGAAAAAAAAGTCGGCTGCTCTGATAACGATGATTTATAAACGTAATAAAGCAACGCAGCCATAAGGACTTTATCAAAAAATGGAGCACATTGCAGTTCCAGCCATAATGGGGAAGGTAAAAAGCGACCTCTATGTGATAACTCGCTAAACTAATGAAGCGGCGTGGGAATGAAATATAGCTGGAATTATCTGGGGTGAAAAAGAAAGAATAGGCAGCGGTTTTTATCAATGAGGGAAAAAATTACTGTGGATCTTAGGTCTCTGACTCTTTTTCAACTGAATTCTAGCCACTGAGTCTTATTAATGACTTCAGTTTTAGTGTATCAACAGTTCCAGTTCATTCAGTTTTAGTGTTTAAAAGCTACATTATCAATCAAAGCGACCTATCCACAAAATATAGGAGAGTTTTGAAAAAATAAAGATAAAAAGAAAATGTTTTTCAAGTAAGTAAATATGGCATACCTCGCATATAAAAATCCTACACGAACATGTACTTAATAGTCATTCAGGGTAAGTTAAATCCATAAATTCTCTATTTTTGACTTCCCCTACTCATACTTTAACAGTATTAATGCATCTAACGATATGGAATGGGCGTAAAATTTCTTGATGTATCGTATAGGCACTAAATATTAAGAAATAACAACTTGCTTACCTGTAAGTTAGAATTTTGAACCATTGTGACCTATGCATATATTAAAATAAGACGTTTGTTTTTGTGTGTTTGTAGTGCGCTTCGCGGGAGAATGGTAAGACCAATGAAGATGAAATATGGTGTAGAGGAGAAATGTTTGCTGACGGTGTGTGCCAGCGAGCTCGATTTTTGATAAGTCAATTAGATAAAAAATTATTTAATATTATTTATGATTTTTTGCAAATTTTAGTGTCTTTTGCCCTACAGACCCCGGACTAATTGAGTCACGGAATTTTTTTTTTTATTCGAGTGTAAAAAAATTTTATTTCTTGGGTTTTTTTTTTTTTTCTAAACTCATCCTGCAAAAAGTACAAAAGCCTTTTTTCGAAACTTCAAGTTTTTTTAAGTGAAAACATTTCACCATCTTCAGGAATTTTTTTCTTAAAATATGCAATTGTTTATTATTTTTTTTGCAATTTTTTAAATGTTTTCTGAACTTTTTTCTCCTTGAACGATATGTTGATTTTTTTTCAACATATAGAATTTCATTTTTTTTTCTCCCCACTCCAGAAGTTTTGTCATATAATATTTTATTTTTAAATATTTGTGCACATTTCAATTCAATAAAAGCAGTGATTTTTTTTTCTTTTCATTTTTGACCTTTCTTTTCTCACATACTACGGGCAACACAGGCAGGAAGTTTTTTCATCTTTTAATTAAATACCTAAAACGCACGGGTTTTGCATGATTTTGTTTTCCTATAAAACAGGATTGGTGGTTAGGTTAAGTAAATAGAGATAGATAAATGTAGGGATATATTTAGGCAGATGGATAGATGCAGAAAGAAACAGACATAGATTGATAAATACCGCTGACCAAATTTATTTAAGCAGCCGCTATCACGGCATAAAAAGGCGAAGAGCGTCAAAAGCATACTGCGCATTTAGCCGCTTGTAAAACTAAGTATTTTACTTCCGTAGAAACCGTTGTCCCTTTAAAAGCACTTTCTGCTTTATTCATGAAAACTCAGAGGAGGGGGGTGAAGAGAGTTGTAAATGAAACAAATGTTTTTACTACTTAAAAATTCTTTATTTGCGATTGTATATTTTCTTTGCATTTTATCTCTATTAAAATCAAATTTTGCAGAATGACATGAATTTGTTCATTAGACTAGAGTAATTTATTTTCATTTTTTTTCTTCCTGCATTTTATGCTTAATTTTATTGTGATGATTTAAAACTGCAATAAAAATTCCTCTTCACTCTTTATCTAGGTTTAGGAGTGAAAATAATCTTTACTAATAGTCCAGTCAATAGGTAGAAAAAAACGGGCTTGCCTTACAAAAAATGGGGTCAAAGATTTTATTTTTTAAATTTGTGTATACTAGTGCCAATATGAAAAAACCAAGTTATCCAACACGAAAGACCTCGGGAGAAGTTTTGGGGGCCGAAAACCCCCCAAAAATTGTGACTTTTTGTAATATTTTCAAAATATCTCAAAAATGGTTAAAATTACAAAAAAACTTCCAATGCAAATGTTAAAGAGGATTAAATTTCCTTCAACTTTTGTCATTACAACATTTTTGTAGCATGAAAAGTAAGCGAGTTACAGCTTCTTGAAAGTCACACTTTTTCTGAACCCCCTCAGCGAAGTGCGTGAAAGCGCATCGGATAACGGAGGAAAAAAGGAGAAACGCCGGCAGTCTGACCTTGGAAATCATTTATCTTTCACAACCGAGGGTAAATGCCTCCGTTCCCTTTAACTTAAACAAAACACCCCCATTCCAACCCCCCTTTTTTTCTCCAAATGAGATGAAGCGACTCAATAGCTACTTATGTTGGTCACTTCAGCGTTTGAGCCAGATATGTTTTATCAATTTGTGTGTTCTGTATTACAATTTTTTCCCTAGAACTGAATACGCCTGACCAAGGTGTTTTATTATTATTATTATTATTATTATTATTATTATTATTATTATTATTATTTGCAAAATCAGTTTGCGTGAATGCGAAATAAAGATTGTGAAGGAAAAGGGAATATAAAATCTTCAAAGATGCAGCGCAAAACGGCAAAATGAAGAACATCAGCGTTTCTTTTTGAAGTTCTTAAAAGAAGTGACAATTCACACTGCCTGTCAAAAATGCTATATCAATGAGCAATCAATCTCTTCCCTTGAAGTAATGGTTGAACCTAACATGTCAACTAAATTCCTCAAGAAAGATTTCTGACAAATTACAACAACAAGAATCGTCTTATTCAACTTCTTGAGACATATTTCGAAGAGTGTGAGATTGAAGTCAGGCAGACTCAAGATGATGCCGACTTACTTACTGCTCTTTCAAAGGCAAAATAAATTGAAAAGTTTGTTATAGTGGGCTAGAGGATATAGATCTGTTGGTGCGGATGACCTGGAACTTTAAACCGTCCTTTTAAAACCTGGAAGAGGGAGTACTTGTGATTTGTTTTTTTTCCCCACTAAATCTTTTAAGTTTGACCCCAGCAATATTCTTTTCATCCATGCGTTTAGTGGGTATGATATGACTTCGGCAATCTTTGGCCAAGGCAAAATTAAGTTGTACAAAATAGTCAAAAAAGAAAAAAACTCCTGAAATTAAGGAAGCTATTGAAGAATTTAGGGACCCAATCTGTCATCGTGATGCCTTAGCTGCAGCCGGAGAAAACATTTTGCAAATATTATACACAGGTGACGTAAAGTGTTTGAACCTATCTTTGGATACTTTGCAATTTCATCTTTTTATAAAACTAGTACAGGGCTAAGATAAATCTTGAAGGGCTACCTCCAACGTGCGGAGAGGGGGGGGGGGACGTTATCACTCATATCGGTTCTACCACCAAATTCAAAGTTAGTTGAGCAACATAATTGATCCAGAGAAGTGGGGTTGGGAACGCAGAACGCAAGATTTAATGCATGTTGACACGAAAAGAGATTCAGTTACTCAGAATCTTTTGAAAATTGTACCTTGTACCTGCAAGAAAAATTGCACTAGAGCCTGTTCTTGTCATAAGGCAGGTTTAAAATGCTCCAGCACGTGCAAACACTGCAGTGGCACAAATTGTAAAAATGTTGCAGAAATTTCATCTTTGGATGAGACTGCTGAAGATGATTTGTTCCAGGAGCTTTTAGAATTACCGCAACAAGGAGATGAATAATTAAAGGACCACAGCTTCTTTCTACCCCCTACAGATTCTGAATCGGGAGAACCTGGACCTTCAAAACGGCTTCGAAGAAGATAAACAGCGTATTTTGTTGTCCTTTCTCTATTTGCTTTAAGGTCGAATGAATCTCTCTGTAATTTAGATCTGTATTATTCTGTCTGTAATTAATCTGTATTAAGCTTCTACAGTTGGATTTTCATTTTGAATGGTAATTCTTTTGAGTTTTTCAGGCCTCAAAAAGTCAGTTTCTGCAGAATTTTTTCAAAGTGTTCATTACGTATTGCTATTGTACCTTTATTTATGCATTATTATATCTATTGTTTGCTTATTATCACTCTAATATTTATTCATTCACATTTATGTTTTCGAATATTGCATTTTCACTTGTAATAGAATAGATGGTACGAATTATGTGCTTTAAGTGAATGAGAAGATTATGTAATTCAATTTCAAACTGCAATATAAATCATATGTTATTGGAGTCTGACTGAAGACTACCTCTGTCAGACTAGAAATATTAGTTCGTGAGCGGTAGGGGAGGGTTTATTATTATTATTGTATCAGAGCATAGGATGCATGACTGTGTTGATTGTTTGTTTATTAGCTGCCTAATATTCTTTCCTTCACATTAATACTTAAAAATCGCATCTTTATTTGCAATAATTAGACTAGTATGTACGAATTACATCCCTCAAATGAATGTATATATTGTGTAATCCAGTTATAAATAGCAATTTATCATCTATTATTGGAGTCTGATGAAGACTACCTCTGTCAGATCAGAAAAGTTAGTTCGTGAGCAGTGGGGAAGGTTTTTTTTTAATTAATGCATTGTCGTATGTGCTTTAAATGAATGTGTAATGTGTATATATGTATTTCAGTTTCATAATACATCGTTTGTTTTTGGAGTCTAGTGGGAACTAATCTGTCAGCCAGAAATGCTACTCTGTGTCTAGCGGTGGGGGGGGGGGGGGGGTGGAGCAAGAAACTCAAACTACTCTAACTGTCGATAAACTCTCTGAAACTAAAGTTTCTATTCAAGTTCTAATAATTATGACGCCTTGCTTTCGGTGTGAAAGCTTTTTTTTTTCGGAGTGGAGGAAAACTGCCTATTTTCAAAGAGCTATAGCAAGCTTGTTATTTGTGCTACAAAAAAGTTGTAAATACAAAAGTTGTAGGAAATTTTATGTTCTTTCAACCTTACATTTAAAACTTTTTTCTAAGTTGAACCATTTCGGAGATATTTTGGAAAAAACAAAAAAAGTCATAAATTTTTGTGGTTTTTCGGCCCCCAAAAGTTCTCCCGGGGTCTTTCGTGTTGGAAAACTTGGTTTTTCCATGTCGGCACCAATATGTACAAATTAAAAAAATAAAATCTTTGACCCCATTTTTTGCAAGGTAAAATGTATCTATTGACTGGACTATAATAATAAAGCAGAAAGTCTCTCTGTCCGGAGGATGTCTGGATGTCTGTAGGATGTCTGGATGTCTGTGACGCGCATAGCGCCTAAACCGTTCGGCCGATTTTCATGAAATTTGGCACAAAGTTAGTATGTAGCATGGGGGTGTGCACTTCGAAGCGATTTTTCGAAAATTCGATGTGGTTCTTTTTTTATTCCAATTTTAAGAAAAAAACTATCAAATTACGAAATTATCATAACGTGGAACCGTAACATGGGCACAAGCCAATTGGCGAGATACGAAATTATCATAACGTGGAACTGTAACGTCGGTACAAGCCAATTGGCGAGAAAATTCACCATACATTATTTGTAAATATACAAGCGAACCAAAAGACCTTTAATTTTTCTATTACGGGCGAAGCCGTGCGGGTGCCACTAGTTTTATATAAAGTGACCATGTTTCAAAATAAAAAATAGAGGATATCTTTCGTGAAAAAAGAAATTCGACATTAAGCATTTGTCTTATCAAAGGTTGACTGTTCGGTTCTTGCTTCTCCTTATTTAGAAAATCGCTCGGAGGAGAAATATTTTTCCAACTTGAACGCAAAAATTCAGCAAAACAACACAGATCATCCACTTCCGCGTATTGAACACAATATAGTTTGGCTCCGATGACAAAGCCCTTGACATTGGTTCATAAATGACGTCACACTGTTTTTCAACTTTTTTGACCCTCTCCCCCCCCCCTCTGTCACAAAGTGTTATATTTCTTTTGAGAGTGGATAAACTCTTATATAGGATCTCCCACAAATGATGGCACGCTTTGATTAACTCTTGTACCAAAATGTTTATATAATTATTCCGCGACGAGAGGGGAAAAAGATGAGAAGGGTGTAAAGAGAAACGTACATTTTGTGACAATTAGTGAGGGGGAGGAGGGTCAAATATGTTTTAAAAAAGTGGGACATTATTTTTTTGTAACTCCCCTATTCTGCCGTGCTTAGCGCAAAAGTCGCATCTGCATCTAAGTTCAAAATAACAAATTGCCGTTTAAAGCTGTGTGCCTTCATACGTTTAATACACATAAAACTTTTTCAGAATTTTTTTTAAAAATTCCCATTTACAAATGACCATAAAACATTGTATTTAGGTAAAATATGTGATCACTAGGTGACCATACCTCAATTTTCATTAAGAAGTGCAGATACGACGTTTGTGCTTAGGACGACGGTAATAGCTATTGCTAACAAATCGAATGGGTTTGCCTTGCCCCTATTTTCAAAAATTTGAATCTCTTAACCCTTCGCGCATCGTCAGTCATCTCATAGAGGCAGACTACAAGTAATCCTTGATTACTCAAAACAATAAATAAGCAAGAATGTAAAAAAGCCGCAGGCTCATACATTTTTTGAGCAATCACGATTGCTTATTGCTTTCATTTGACTGTTTTGAATTCCTATGATTTTATTTTCCCGCTACCACCCTCTGCAGCACCACCGTCGATCGGCTCCTCACGATGCTGCTCCTCTAGCGAAAACCGTCTCCAGGTTGCGTCAATATCCTACACTTACACGCATACACACACGCACGTACACACGCACAAACACATACATACATACACCTACACGCACATACGCAAACACATACACACATACATACACCTACACGCACATACACAAACACATACACACACCTACACGCACATACACAAACACATACACACATACATACACCTACACGCACATACACAAACACATACACACACACAAACACATACACACACTCAAAAACATGCACACAAACACGCATACATACAGACTCCTACACATACATACAGACATCTACACATACACACACAACTACCCACACACTCATGCCTGCACACAGACACAAACACATATGCCTACACACACATACACATTCCCCCCAAACACAAACACTCATACACACAACTTCCCACACACTCATACCTGCATACAGACACAAACACACATACCTACACACACACATACACATACTCCCAACACACAAACACACATACCCCCCCCCCCACACACATAAACACACACGCCTACATACACACACACTCGTGATTGCGAAAAACATAATTTGAATTAAAGAAGTCAAAATTCAAAGTTTTTTTTTTTTTTTTTTTTGCAACACGTTACCATGACAACAGAAATTCAATTCCGACTCTGTTTTCCGTTGTCTGCCTTCGTTTACTCAAACTCGGGGAAAGTGCGTGCCCTCACTTGAGGAGAAGTCGGATGGAGCACGGCTGAAGAATGTTCTGGGAAAGAAGAACGAATGCGTGTCAATTTAGCTCCGGAACGGAATTTCTCAGGATTTCCTCACTCCGTCTTTAAGGCAGAAAGAATGATGTTTCAAGCATCTCTGATGCGCAAAATAAACATTATCTTCCTGTTTTCCTTTGGCCCGAGTAAGTTAACTTGGTTTCGGTGAAATATATTGCACAGCCATAAGACCCTTCTCTGAATAATGTATGTACGAAGAAAACGATATCATGGATATCTGAATATTTTACACCAAAGACAACGTGAACCACAGTTTTCAGTTTTATATCATTCACAAAAGATGGCTTCCGTGGCTGTGTTGGCGAGCCCGAAAAGAAAAGAAAGAAAGAAAAAAAATATTAATTTGAATTTTTGGCATCTTGAATTCAAATTATGTTTTTCGCAATCACGAGCGTGTGTGTGTATGAATGCGCGTGTGTGTTTGTGTATGCGCATGTGTGTGGGTGCGTGTGTGTGTATGTGTGCATGTGTGTGCGTGTTGTGTATGCAGTGCTGTGTGAGTACGCGCGCGCGTGTGTGTAGGCGTTCGTGTGTGTAGGTAGGCATATGTGTTTGTGTCTGTGTGCAGGTATGAGTGTGTGTATGTGTAGTTGTGTGTAGGAGTGTGTGTTCGTGTCTGTGCGCAGGCATGAGTGTGTGGGTAGTTGTGTGTATGTGTGTAGGTCTGTTTAAGGGGGGTATGTGTATGTGTGTGTAGGCATATGTGTTTGTCTCTGTGTGCAGGCATGAGTGTGTGGGTAGTTGTGTGTATGTGAGTGTGTAGGTGTGTGTATGTGAGTGTGTAGGTGTGTGTTTGTGTTTGTGTGTAGGTGTGTGTATGTGAGTGTGTAGGTGTGTGTTTGTGTATGTGTGTAGGTGTATGTATGTGTGTGTATGTGTGTGTATGTGTTTGTGTATGTGTGTGTATGTGTTTGTGTATGTGTGTGTGTATGTGTATGTATGCGCGTGTGTGTGTGTATGTGTATGTATGCGCGTGTGTGTAGTATATTGACGCAACCTGGAGACGGTTTTCGCTAGAGGAGCAGCATCGTGAGGCGGCCGGTCGACGGTGGTGCTGCAGAGAGTGCTGGCGGGAAAATAAAATGATAGCACATCAAAACAGTCAAATGAAAGCTATAAGCAATTGTGATTGCTCAATAAACAGTACCGTTTGACCGCCGGTGAGATAGAAAGGCCAACATCTGGTTCAAAGACGGAAACGAAAGCATTTATTTTTTTCCAGGGATGCCAGTTTGCCTTTACAGATGCGTAGTAGCCTCTACAATAAGCAGTCACACTCAAATGAACAAAATATACGCATGAATTTTATCCTTCCCCCCCCCCTCATTCAAATAGAATCGCCTAAACTGGCAGGTTGCCAACTCCATGGTGAATTTGTAAGATAGTAATTGTTTCTTATGATTCCACAATGCTGTGCGGGGCAAAGCAAATGTCAGGCTGCGCTATTGGTAGATACAATTGATCGTATTCAAATCGATCGAGTTCCGTTCTAGTTGAATTTGCCTCTTAGGATCAAGTTTGAAAGACAATTTTTTTGCAATCACAATACTACTTCCTTCACTGTGCAAATGAAAGTAAAAACTAACTTGGGATGAGATTAATTATTAGGATAATTATTAGGACGAAAAGAAAAAAGGTCAACAGTTAGGATTTTTTTATGGTTATAATGTTTGAAGTTATGTTAAATTGCAAGGAACGAGATGGGCAGGACATGTTACCTGCGTGTATCCTGGGTACATCTCACTTATTAAGATCCTAAAGGCAAGACCAATAGGCAAGCGTCCGAGAGGGAGACTAACAATTGGTTGACTGGATTGCTTGGAAGGAGACTTTAAAACTATTAAATCCTCAAATTGGAGAAGTAAAGCAAAAAAAAATTTTGAAAAAAAAAGAGAACCGACTTCAAAATTGCTTTAAAAAGTGAAAAATAATTTTATTCTTTAAACACCATCGATAATACTTTTAAACATAATTTTTGAAGTTGGCGCAAAAACGATCGATAAAACCATTCACAGCCATAACTCAACTACAAGTATAAACTTAACCAGGTCTAGTTTCTTCACTACCACATGCATTACGCATTGATGACAGCATATTTGAGTAACGATATAAATGTTTCGTTCCTAAGTTTGGATGATTTTTTGATAAAAATATGAACGAAGCATGGTTACAATGGATTTTACTTTTTGTTTTTGCGCCAACTTCAAAAATTATGTTTAAAAGTATTATCGATGGTGTTTAAAGAATAAAATTATTTTTCACTTTTTAGAGCAATTTTGAAGTCGGTTCTATTTTTTTTTCAAAATTTTTTTATTTCATTCTTTTTAGTGTAAATGTAGATATTTCAGTAAAAGTAAGAAGTTACCTAGTAAGAAGTGCGGCTCTATATCACTGTATTGCTTTAGAAAAGCCTTTATTCAACATTATCATTACAATTACTATTAATGTTACAGTTATATGGCACCAAACTTTTATAACAATGAGTTTCATATTGTCGCGTAGATGAAAATAGCGAAGACAATGTGAAAGCCAAATGAAGCGAATACTCGTTAGTCTCAACTCGAGATCTTAATTCAGAACCACGAATGAACGTTACATCTCCTTATATACAACTTGAAAAAGTGCTGGAACTTTCCAGACTTGGAAAGATACAGAAATTAATAGAACATTCGAGAAAATACGGAAAACAGTAGAAACGAAATTTTAGTAAAATTCACTTTGTCCTAGTCGGGATTTGAACCCAGGTTGCTCGTGTGGGAGACGAGAATTCTACCACTGAGCCACCGTTATCCACGGATGACAAGTGCGAACTTTGCTACAATATCATTTTAATCATTTAATAGGGAAATTTACTGTTTTTTGCCCATAACTTTTTTTCTAAAGAACAAATATGGTCAAACAAAGTAATGGGACCTAAGTTGAGCCATCCTCTATCCATTAAAAAAAGAATCATCAAAATCTGTTCACTAGGTGAGACGCTATGAGTGGACAAACAAAAACAAAAAAACATACATACGGTATGAACTGATAACCGCCTCCTTTTTGAAGTCGGTTAAAAAATAGGTCCAACTGGAAGACACTTGTGGAAAAGGACAGGACCCACAATGGGTTGTCGAGCCAGTGGTGGTGATGATGATGATGAATGTTTGAAGTTTTGAATTAAACCAACAAAATAGTCAAGTGTATGTTTTTCAAATTTAAATTGTTATTGTTCCCCCGTTATTCATGATGCTAAATTTTTATTTAAGAAAGAAAACAGAAGAATATGCTTACTTTACCAAATTTTTGAGTCTAATTTTTGATTTTCAAAGCGTAAAAAATGCTCATAATAGGGTTATATATTCCTCTGATGCTAACTGAACAAAATGTAGGTGAAAAGAAGATTACTTTTTTTTTTGTTAAGAATTGATTAAATATAGGTGCATTTGGTTATCGCCAACGCTGATTTCTATTTTAGAAGATTCCAAAACGTTCGAACAGTCTCGAGTTATCCTAGAGTACACACCTTTGAATGTTTTCGCTTCAATCAGTCTCAATAATTTTTTTATGCCCGGTCGATTTTCCTCGGCACTTGTTCTTTTCATTAAAGAAAAAAAAAATGGAAGAAGAAAAAAAAGGCACTTTTTCTTAAAAGTACTGCCGACCGCGAAGAACTCAAAAATTCTCCAGAAAAATCGATCCTCTTCCGAAACCGTCCTCTAATTGGATCGCTGGAATCAGCCCCTTGACGGAAGAGGCAGACGACAACAAAAGCAGGCGATGAAGCTTTTTATTAATTCTTCAATAATGCTTTAATAGATTTGGCACTACTTTAGAAAGAGGGGCCAATAATGTCACATTTGATTTTTTATGTGCTGTCTTCATAATGGCTGATGAAATTTATTTTATGTTGCTCTGAGGAAGTCCTCTTATTTTTTTAAGTCTCTTCCCGCCATAAAGAGATTTAAAGAGAAAAACAACGAAAACGTTCTTAATGCTCCACTGATATTGAATTATATTTTCATAATGTGTCATTCCTCTCTCTAAGTAGCTGAAACAAGGTTGACGTTTAACAAGGTCAATTACCTTGCTCAATTTCTTTTAAATGGACTAAGGCATGACGGTGTTAGATGGTGGATTTTGATTTGTACTATTCAGGGGTGATGAGTTCATCAAAAAATACCTGAAAGTTTCAAAGCGAGACGGGGGGGGGGGGGGAATCTTTGAACCTTATTACTTAAGTGTACCTTTGCCATAGTATTAAATAGCTCTGAGTCAAAATATTGTGTGTACATGTGATTAAATTTTTAATGGGTTACAAAGTTACTTTTGAGCTGGTGTTATACAAATTATCTTGACATTTCTTTGTCCATCTTAAGATAGGTGTCCATCTTAAGGCTCTTGCAGGTATATTTGATGAGTATTATATAATTTAAAAAAAATGTGGAGGTGGGGAGATAAAAGCATAACAAAAAAAAAACATAATTCCGGTATTTTCGGACATAAAAATACCGGAAATACGTCCGAAAATACCGGAAATTCGGTAAAATACAGGAACACAATCACCCCTGACTATTAGCTGTTCTGCCCTGGATTCCTGTTTGAAATAGGCAACATTTCAATCCAAAAAAAGAACAAACGATAGAAAAAGTATCTAAGTTAGCCGCAGCCGAAACTCTATTTCCTCAACAGCTATTTCAAAGTTGTCCGCAACAAAAAGGGTGCATTTTCTGTTCTAATTAATTTAGGTGGGTACTGACTTATTTGCAAGGACAAAGCCATTTTTGACAGTCTTGTTTGCCTACTTTTCCTGTAAAAATAAATAAAAGAAGAAAAACGCATAAAAAAAGGCTTAATGCAGCTAAAAAAATGTTGCTGAAAAAATAAAAAAGTCACAAAATAAACAAATTTACTTAAAAAATATTGAAAAATTTTAAATTGAAAAGTAGAGAATGGGGTTGTTTCCTTCAGTCAAAAGTACTACTTTTAGTCACTGAAATTGATAGAATAAGCAAAAAAAAATAATATTGACCCAGAAAATACTTTCATTTCCCCAACAGTTATTTTTTATTTAATTTTTTTAAGTGACCGATTTTTAAAACAAGTCGTGGTCTTTATGATGTCACAAATGATGTACTTTTGTCGCATCTGTCTGCCACGATTCCACGTTATGATATTAAAAATTGCACTTTATACTTGCTATCAACCGTATCGTTGCCAGTACACTTGAGCAAAGAAGCGAATTAAATATTACGTTCTGCGAATGGCAACAGTGAATGGCATTTCATTATTTGTGATGTCATCGGCAGAAGCGTAAACATTGAAAGCGTATCGATTAAAATAATTTTTCTAAAACATTAAACTAAGTTAAATTAATTAAAAAATGGTCAGATCCTATGTTTTAAGTATGCTCTTTCAGAAAAAAATACTTTTAAAATTTTGGAAACGACCCCATTGAGATTGGGAAAATGTGTGTATCAGTCTTTCTCTTTGTTTGTCTCCCCCTAATTACTTTTGAGTAAATAGTTTGATTCAAACAAACTTTTGTTGTTGTTGTTCAAAAGATCTGGGCAAGGACACCTCATTCCCATTTCTCGCTTTTTGATTTGAATATTTTTTGTTCAATTTTGAACAGTTCTTCAAAAAAAACTTTACTTCAGCGCCTAAGTGGAAATTTAAGGCAAAGATAGATCCCGAACTTAAAGATGGATTTGCTTCAAGCACACTATGTTGGAAAAAGCTCTTGATGAAGATTTTTTGAATTGAGCTATTTAAGGGGTATTTTCTGAACAATTCAAAAAATTTAACATTAACAACAGCACGAAACATTTTTTTGTTTTTACACTTTTTTTCTTTTCTTTTTTTGAAAAAAAAAACCTCTGAAAATATATGCAGATTCTGAATATATTCTTAATTTTTGATTTCATGAAATAAAAAAACTTTTTTTTTTTTTATAAAAATCGAAATACCATATCCCGTAGACTTAACGTAGACGCAAAGCGGAGATAAGTATGACTGAATCAAAATGAAATGAATTCAAAGCACAAAAGTTTTTACGAGGGCTGCGGAGCGAGAAAAAGACTCCCGACACAGACTCTGACTCCTAGCATTTTAGGAACTTCGACTTCGACTCCTGTACCCCAAAATCAGTCACAGTCCAAAGACTCCTTTCTTTGGAGTTAAATGATAGAATTAAATTAAATATGATTGCTCTTACTCAATACTAAAATTGGGGAAAACCTTACCTGGTTAGGCAAAACCAAATTACAGCATTGCGACACTGCCGAGTTAGGTTTGCCCCAACTATAGGGGCGCTGCATCACGTTGGTTGTTGTTGCTCTGGAAAGTTTACTACTACGATGACCTAGTTTTTTCATAAACTAAATTTGGTCAATATCTGACGTTGATTCATCTTGTTCTAAGGTACACTGCCGTGTGCAGGTAAACGGCAGTATCTACAAAAATGAGTTTTTGAGATATTTGAAGAAACGCGTTTTTGATTTCTCACAAACATCAATAAAATATTAAAACTTAATTTTAGGTGATTCTATATGTTTATATCGAAATATTTTTTTGGGTAATCTGTTTCATTTTGATCTTGCAATCAAAATTTTGATTAAAGCAGATACTGCCGTTTACCTGCTCTTCGCACTAAGTAATTTTCATACACTTTTGACTGGTAATTAGCAGTAACTGCACAATATACCATTGAATGACCAATAACTACAGATTCGACATAATACGGAGTAAATACGTTATTACGAAGTATATTTATTTTAAAGTGAATAATATATTTTGTTTTAAAACATAAATAAATACTGTGTATACACTTGACATAAATTTAAAATAAATGAATTAAATGTAACTTAAAAATAATATGAAAATTTTATTTTCTTTCACAAATGTATATAAATGCCATTATGTATATAGTATGTTGGTTTATTATTAAAAAAGATGTAACTTAAACATGTATCAAACGAAGTGACCTACATACATTTGATAGAAATTTAATGCAATAACATTTATGTACCTACCCAGATACCAGATATACTTGTTGATTTAAGCAGTGTTTGGTAAACAAACTCAAATTTGTAGTTTATATTTTTTGATTTTAATAAAACATTGAGTATTAGAAAACTTCAGTAGGTGTTCTTTTCGTTTTTTTCTGTCTTTCTTTCTTTCTTTTCTTTTTTGAGCAATCACGATTGCTTATTGCTTTCATTTGACTGTTTTTGGCGTCCTATCATTTTATTTTCCCATCGCCTCCCTCCGCACCATCACCGTCGACCGGGTCCTCACGATGCTGCTCCTATAGCGAAAGCCGTCTCCAGGTTGCATCCATGTCCTACACACACGCGCATACATACACAACTACACACACACACATAGACAAACACATACACACACATACACCTACACACACATACACACACACACGCATACATACAGATACCTATACATACACACACAAAAACATACATACAACTACTCACACATTCATGCACACATACAGACACCTACACATGCACACACACAAAAACATACACACAACTACCCACACATTCATGCCTGCACACAGACACAAACACACATGCCTACACACATACACATACCCCACACACATACACATTCATACACACACCCACACACATGCCTACACACACATACACATACCCCTCACACACAAACACACACGCCTACATACACACACTCGTGGTTGCGAAAAACATAATTTGAACTCAAAATGTCAAAATTCATTTTTTTTTTTTTTTTTTTTTTTTACGCATCTCAAGCAATGCGTTGAGCTTGAGTTTTACTTCTTTTTTTGTAGGGTGTCTGGGAAAGGGGACAGCATAATTTGCTGTCTCCACTGGAAGAACTTCAGCATTCTGCATAGAATTTCGAGTAGAGGATGGATTGGATGAGTGCTTTTGCTCTGATTAATTTAACAACGAATAATTGACAAGGCATATGTTTTGATTGCTTAAACAGCATTATTGAAAACTCTTGTGTTCCTGTGTTGTTACTTGGCAACTAGCCAATTCTTTAGGCATTTTTAAAAATTACGAAAAATCGCCTGATGTTCCGCACTTTGCAGTAAAGCAATAAATCTCTATGAAAATTTAGGCAAAAGAAATTCTTCGTATATTAACAATGGCTCTCATCGAACAACTAAAAGTGCAGCTGCTTAGTATTAAAAGTTGTGAAAAGTATCGTCTGAGACAAAACAAAACAAATGGAACAAAATCGTTCTGTATATGAGTTATTGCTAATCACCACTGATAAAAAAATTCTTGTATTTATCGGCAAGCAAATAAACATGTTTACATCATAAAACTGGAGTAATATAGATTTCAGAAATGCAAAAAAAGATGAAAATGGAAAATTTCGCAGTTACTGTCGTTTACCTTCCCACGGCAGCACGATTATGGGTAAAAAATTTCAAAGATGCAAATAAATTTTAAAAAAATTGCAGTTACTGCCGTTTGCCTGCTCACGGGAGAAAGTTTCCGTTCTGCCGTGGGCAGGTAAAGAGCAGTAAGTACATTCTGCCGATTGCCTGCAAAATGTAGCGATAAAAGTAGTTACTGCTTTTTGCCTGCCCACGGAAGAAAGTTTCCGTTCTTCCGTTGGCAGGTAAAGAGCAATAATTACATACTGCCGAATTCTCGCACAATGTTGCGAAAAAAGCAATTACTGCTAATTACCACTGATTAAAAAACGCTTTTTTTTTTTCTGCGGCAACCAAATAAACATGTTTGCACCATAAAACTATAGCAATATAGATATCAAAAATGCAAAAAAATGAAAAATTGAAAAATCTGCAGTTACTGTCGTTTACCTGCACACGGCAGTACAGATAGATATTCTCAGAACTATCTCTACCATCTTCTTTTGGGAACAGCACTAAGTGCTTAATCTCTTCTTCTATTACCTTTGGCATAGTTCTCAGAGTTAATTATACCATTTTTTGCTTGATGAGACTGCACTATTTGCTTAGTTACCTTCTTCTATAATAATTGTTAGAATTCTCTATTATCTCTACCATCTTCCTCTGAAGAGTGCACTATATACTTAGTATAATCTCCTCTTCTGTATAACTGGTATAATTCTCGGAGTTATTGTTACTATCTCCTTCTAAAGACAGCACTATGTGCATAGTGTAATCTCTTCTTCTATTTTAATCGGTATGATTTTCAGAGTTATCTCTACCATTTTCTTCTGTATGAGACTGTACTATATGCATAAAAAGTAGTCGAAAACTTTGTACTGCATAGTGAATAAAATATGACAACGTATATAAAGTACAAATTCAGAATGAAAAAAGGTTAAAAAACCAGCAAACAGCTGTTTCGGCACTCTAAAATACAAGTGCCATCATCAGTGCAATTAAAAACGAAGACAGGTTACACCCGACTAAAACACAGTCGAGGCGAACATTGGAATGAGAGACGAGTTGTAAAAGATATGAGAGCAGTACCAGAAACGATGACGTCAAGGTTACGTCAGAACTACAGAGGACAGTTGCACTCAGGAGAAAACGTCACGGACAAAAAATAAATCAAATAACAGACTTCCAAACATTAGGAAAAGGGGGAGTGCTAGACAAATCATTGACGATTAAATTAGCATTTTTCCATATGTAATATGACTCCCAAAAATCTAAATCATGAATGGACGAACACTCGTGAATAACTTTGGCGGAAGAAAAAATAAAATTATGACCGCAAGACCAACAATGTTGAGCAAAAGAGGAGCGTTTGAGATCCTGTTTTTTGACGTAATTTTCGTGTTCTTTTATCCGGAATTTGAGAGATCGTCTAGTCTGCCCAATGTAGGCCAATTTGCACTGGCAGGAAACACTATAAATGCCCCATTTGTCAAGGTTCTGAACAGTGTGTTTAAGCTGTGAAAATTTTAATTTATTAACAGGAGAAAAAGTGACGGAAAAATGAAACTTTAAGATTTTGGCAATTTGTAGACTGATTTTAGGAAAAAAGGGTAAGACAACGGAACTCGAATAGTTCACAGGAGCAAGTGTTTGATTTTTGTTAGTTGAGCTACATAGCTTCTTATAAATGGTATCAATAATATCTGATGTGAATCCCCGATCAACCGCAATTCCTCGTAGGTAATTCAGTTCTGATGAAAGTAAATTGGAATTTGAACAAATGGCTAAAGCACGGTAAATAAAAGATCTAAAAGCAGCCAATTTTTGTTTAGGAGGGTGAACGGATAACTTGTGGGGGGGGGGGGGAGAGAAACAGCAAAGGGTTTACGGAAAACAGTAGTTGTAAACATATTGTTATGACGAGTGATGGACACATCAAGAAAAGAAAGATGATTTCCAGATTCCAATTCAACAGTAAATTGAATATGTGGGTCAATAGTATTTAGGATGGATAAAAGGTTATCAAGGTCACTGACAGACGAGTCGAAAAGCACAAAAATGTCGTCAACGTACCTGACGTAAAAATCAAATTGTATAACTTTAAATAATTTAAGTTCGAAATAGCGCATTTACAAATCACTTAGAATTGGACTCAAAGGGTTGCCCATAGCAAGACCTTCAGTCATCCGGAAAAAATTTCCGTCGAAAACAAACGTGTTTAGTTTTAAGCAAGAACGTGTGTGTGCGAATTATGCAATTTAACACGTTCTTGCTTAAAACTAAACACGTTTGTTTTCGACGGTAATTTTTTCCGGATGACTGAAGGTCTTGAGTCCTGTCTTGAGTTTTCCTGTTTTTGTCTCCTTGAGTCTAATAAATTTCACACCTCTGTATATGCGTAGTATAATCTCCCCTTCTATAATAATCGGTATGATTCTCAGAGCTATCTCTACCATTTTCTTCTGGATGACACAGCCCTATATATGCTTAGTCTAATCTCTTGTTGAACAACTCAACTCTTCTCGAAGAAGCCGAAAGAATATATGTTGCAGCAAAAACGCGAGGAATCTTGACTTCACCCAGAAAATCGATCCTCTTCACAAGTTTATCCCTAATTGGATCCTTTCTTCACTTCTACTCTCGAGATGACGGAAGAAGTAGAAGATAACAAACGAACTTACAACTAAACTCTTCATTAATTTTCTAGTAATACTTTAATAGCTTCGGGAGACAACCTAACAAGAGATATCTACCATCGAAGAGTTTGTCAGCTCCAAAACAAGAAATACGAGAAAAAATATATATATATTTTTTTTTTCGTTTCCTGACAGATTCAAGTTTTCGCAACCAAAAATTACAACTAGGCGATAACTCAATGTTTATATCAGTTTCATATTTTCATAAATTTCACTTGATTTTTTCAGATTTCTTTTCCATCCTAAATCATAATTATTTTTTTAAAAAAGTATTTATTTCAATGAGATAAAACGAAAATTAAAAAGGAATTCTAAATGAACTTATTTAAACCTTTCTGTTATCAGCAATTCGTAAATTAGGTATGTTTTTTAGAATAATCATTCATAATGGGGTCGTTTCCAAAATTTTAAAAGTAGTTTTTTCTGAAAGAGCATGCTTAAAAACATAGGATCTGACCATTTTTTAAAATAATTTGTTTAAGTTTTAATATTTTAAAAAAAATTACTTAAATCGGCTCGCTTTTAATGTTTATGCATTTGTCCGACGACATCACAAATGGTGAAATGCCATTCTGTGCTGCGATTCACAGAGCAAAACATTTAATTTGTATCTATACTCACGTGTATTGGCAACGATATGGTTGATAGCAAGCGTAGAGACTCGACGTTAAATCCCGGTTATCACAAATTTGCCATTTCAACTGCGCTTGCGCGCGGACTTAGCTAATTTCAAAACTCTTGCTAAATTAACTACAAACATTTTAAATTTGGTAATAAATATGAGATGTCAAAAGATAAAAATTAGAAATCACAAAGTTTTTTCTGATTTAGTTTTTAGGCCTCGGTAAAGATTGAATTTTGCGTCTTAATTATTAATGGATTCGGTGTCTGAATCGTCTGTCCTTTTTCAGGACCAAATTTTTAACCTCAGAAGAGCGTACTAGAATTTCAGCATCACTTCTAATACAAAGCCGAACCCTCAACCTAAATAAAAATATATAATACTAAGTTGTTTCCGCCTTACGTAAAATATCCGCAAAAGACGGATTTCTGTACTAATATTCCAATCATTTTTGAAGTACACAACGTATTTTACATTTATGTTAAATAAATATTTCCAAACTAATAAATATTGAAGTGTCATTTTTCTCTTAAGATTATCAGTTATTAATATCCGTAGTTTCATATAGTATATCACGAAGTCGCTGTGAAAATATTCTAATCGCATTCATTAATTTGGTGGGACTCTCGCTCAGCTTAAATATAAATAAGCAACACGAAATCTTAAAGCAGAAAGCCCAAAAAGCTAAGTCCGCGCGCAAGCGCAGTTGAAATGGCAAATTTGTGATAACCGGGATTTAACGTCAAGTAGCGTAGAGCACAATTTTAATTCGCTTTTTGATTATCATAACGTGGAATCGAGGTAGAAAGATGCAGCAAAGTGAATCATTTGAAACAACCCCATTATCGTTCGTAAGCATATTTAAAAAATAAAAGTAACGTTTAAAGAGCAGTCGATCGGAAAAGAATGCCCCCTCCCCCCAATCTCCAAAAAAGAGGAATAAAATATGAATTCAAAATATTTCATTGGATACACAATTGCTCGCTTAAACACCTTCAACTTTGGCCATTATTTCATCCTGTTCAGAACCATGGTGTTCAGTCCAAGATATTTTCTGCATAATTCTTCAGCTTGAGTTTAAACTTGTGGGAAAATTCAAACAGAAAGTTTAAAATTCACTACCAATTTTCCTTCAACTGAAGAAGAAAAGGAATACTTCTTCCAAGTTTTGTTCTTTCACTGCCATTTCCGATTACATCCTCAGAAATTTAATTTTTTGTGGAGTCGACCGTTATAACTGTCTGATAAATTGAGTTACGACCTTGACAATGTTCATTTCGTTTTAGGGAAATACGGATGGATAATTGGTGCTGAATCGAAATCCGCTGTATTAACACGTCCTTGTTTTCTATGAACTCTCCAGGAAGAGGTAAACGTTGTCAAGGTCGTAGCTCAACTTATCAGAGCGTCATTATAGCACGATGATGATTCTTCTTTACTCTTTACTAATAATAAAGCTCAAAGTCTGTCTGTCAGGATGTCTGGATGTCTAGATGTCTGGATGTCTGTGACGCGCATAGCGCCTAGACCGTTCGGCCGATTTTCATGAAATTTGGCACAAAGTTAGTTTGTAGCATGGGGGTGTGCACCTCGAAGCGATTTTTCGAAAATTCGATGTGGTTCTTTTTTTATTCCAATTTTAAGAAAAAAATACTATCATAAATTACGAAATTATCATAACGTGGAACCGTAACATGGGCACAAGCCAATTGGCGAGATACGAAATTATCATAACGTGGAACTGTAACGTCGGTACAAGCGAATTGGCGAGAAAATTCACCATACATTATTTGTAAATATACAGGCAAATAAAAAGACCTTTAATTAATTTTTCTATTACGGGCGAAGCCGTGCGGGTGCCACTAGTATCAGCATAAAGTAGCAAGGTTTGGACCATTCAAAAAAAAAAAAAAAAAAAAAGAGAAATAATAATAATAAAATTACTCCCCTGCAAATTCAATGTCTACTGTGTTATTATTTCTTTTTTTAACTATTAAGTAACTAATATTTAAAAAAAAAGATGATACAGTACAACTTTACTAGGTAAAAATAAAAGATTAAATTAAGTAGACCGGTTTCAAGGGCAATCGCCTCCTTCGTCACTGTTCAGAAAAAGGGGGGAACGTTATTAAGGGGGATTAAAAGTCAAGCGTAAACAGAATAAATAGAATGAGTAAACACAAAGTAAAGGAGTAAGATGGGAGCTCCTAATAATGCCATGCAGGCCAATAAGGTCATCTCTCCCCTCTTTTTATGTAGTACTAGCTGTACCCGACGCGCGTTGTTACGCCAGCAAAAAAATACATCATTATACTGATTTTCATGACAATCGGTTGAACGGGGCAGAAGTTGCTACTCTGCAGTGCCACCTGGTGGCGAGTGGCTTCAATGAGCATATTATGCTCCTTCTCCGTGGAAAAATACATATATATAGCAATTTTCATAATAATCGGTCCAGGTATCAAGTGAAGCCGTGACTATACTCAAATTTTGTACTCACGCAGTTTGCAAGATCAGTCAATAGCTAAAAATATCAAATAGAAAAAGTTTTAAATCCCCCCGTTGCATGAAAAGCCATAAAGCAATAAAGAAAGAATTTATTTGTTCAAACTCAAGAAAATGGCAACAGCTAACTTCTTATCAATGAGATCTTTCACGCGAATTAATTTCTGCAGCCGATCATTTTATTCGTATTTCTCCAAAGATTGTGACTTAAATTGAAACAAAAAAGGGACTATCGATCGGATTTTTTTCGAACGGGTCTATAAACATTCCCAGTACCAAAAATAACAAACGGTGAAAGTTTCAGCCAAATCTGCCGGGTTGTTTTTGAGTTCATGGATGACATACAGACAAACATTCATTTTTATATATATAGAAGATTACAAACATTCGCTATATCATGACTTTATCGTCAGCAGAATGCCTAACTGATGGTAAAGCGTTATAACAAGCCGTTTTTATCCACCACGTAACAATGTAGCAAAAGTTGTTACAAACGGACATTGTAAAAATTCCGTCAACTTGTTTTACAGTAGTTTTGTTTCTATCGTGGTTCAATGTACTAGTTTACTAGTGTAAAAAAAAGTTAATTGTTCTTAAAGCCTATTCCATTCCACGTAGTTGATTAATTCAAAAAGAAAAATGCCATTGTATACCACAATGTTTTCCTGTGATTTGATAACCTAGAAAAGTAGATGATGATGTCGTGTCTATGATAATGTGCATTTATATGACTCCGAAGCTGTCGTAGTCTTTGCAACTTCGACAGCCTTATCTGTATAGAGTAGGTCCACTGGGCTTCTAAGTCGATGTTAAAAAGTGTGGCCGGGATTGCTGGATAGCTGAAGATGTGTTGACGAGACAGTGGGATGTCATCTGGGCAATGAGGACAAAAGTTGGTGTAACTACGCTGTCCGTCCGCAGAAATCCTCATCCCTTTTAAGTGATTTGTCCTAAGTCTGGTTATAATAGTCGATATAGCTCTGTCACAGTTCAAATCCGGAATGAAGTTTCTTTTCGCTTGTTAACCGATTAGAGAAAAGTAGATTGTGGAGAGTAGATGTTAGAGAAAAGTAATATGGTCATGTTTCGCCTTATTTGGGCCCTTGAGGATCGGACAGAGGATATGATTCTGTGCTGCATATGCCTCACATATCGTACTCCAGCTACGAAAGTAGTGACACAACTCAAAAAAAAGCAGCAATCGAAGAAAATCAGAGGTAGGGTCATCAAATCAAAGGATCTATAGCAGTTGTAAGTGATTTAGTCTCAAATATTACAGTACGTGCAGAAAAATTATGATTTGATGTTTACTGCTTAGTTTTTGTTGTCTAAACTAATAATGCCATACTTAACGTTCGAAAAGTTTTCTTCTAAATTTTGAAATTATGACGATAATCACTATTGATAATATTGTTTTTACGTTGCCACGCATCGATTCTGAAAGCTAACTTTGTGCAAATTTTGAGGTAAGAAAGTTGTTTTAGTTTAGAAACTGTTACCTTAGTTTAGTAACAGAGTAGACGCAATTTAATGAACAGCTTGTAGTTTTATTTATTTAAAGATCATTGGCAGTTCGTGGCGATTATCAATTGCAATGTAAGAAAATTTTTCTCAATATATACATATGTATATGCATATATATATTTGATAGCAATATAAGGATTGAACAAGAACGAAAAATTCTTTTAAAAGAAGGAAAAAATGAAAAAATCCCAAAATACCCTGGGGCCTCATCGGGGGGTACTCCCCAAGGGTAGGGAAAAACCATGAGATGTTTCGTGAGTGCTGCTGGCGAAATTTGCCTAAAAAAGCAGCACTAGTCTCCGACATCTCACAAAACAAGCAATTGGGTTACTGAAAGTCCAGAATATCAGCATGACATGAAATACAAATATTGAACATTTAAAAACGAAAAATACAAGTTTTATCTAAAGAAAATAGAACAATATTTAAGCTACAAGATTTATATAAAGAAAATAGAACAACATTTAAACCACAAGAGAAACAAAATTCATACCTCAACTCAAAATCAAAAGAAAGAACGCACAACCATCAAATTCATGGAACAGAAAAATCAAGGAACTGACGATTGACTATCGCTAGTCCTCCACAAGACTGCAAATGAAATGCTTCGTAAGATGCTCCGGATATTGGTTTTCAGTTAGGGTAGCAGTTAAAATTCGAATCGCTGTTTTCAGATTTGTTTTATTATTGCATATTTTTTTTATATCTAATAATTTGTGAAATGATTATATTTTTGAACACTTTTCTACTGACACAACTGTGAAAATGAATTAAAGAATACACTTTAAAATCAAAATCCTGACGTTTATCATACAAAGCTATACTGGGAACTTTATTATTCAGTTGAATATTGAGATCAAGGAAATTAACTGACTCTCTAAGATCTTTGAAAAATGTAAAGGAAGTTTCCCACTTAAGTATAAATGTAATATACGTAAGGTCTTCAGGTATGAAAAGAATTTAAAAAAGCTTATTTGCAATTATAGTTTTTACAGTAAGAATATTGATCAAATAAAGGAAACAGACTGTATCTGCAATGAAAACATCTTTGAAAACTATGTTGATAAGGATCATGGGCGTATTATTACAGGAGATTTGGAAATAATTCAAGATGAATCATTAAAAAACTTGATGCAAAAGGGTTCGAAATATCGACCGCAGAGTCACATAAGTAAAAGAACAATCAAAAAAGTATTTTGCAAAGAATTGGATATTTTCATATTAAAACTTGCTTATAAATACAATTGTCCAACTGAAGGTTTTTAGAATGGTAGAAAAATATTTTGGATGAATTCAGTTATTGCTATAATCTTCATGAGATTCAGAACAACAACATAATTGACAAAAAACTTTAAAAAAAGTAAAGAGAACCTAAAAAATAGTTTTATTATAACCACAGTTGATAAAGCGGCAAATAATTTTGCCATCATGTGCTATTTTTTTTATAAACTTATGCTTCAGAAGGAATATACGAATATCAATACATACAAAAAAGTCACAGAAGCTGAATCCAGTTTAAAGAAAAGAATCCTAGCCTTCGACAAAATTCTAAACACACGGCATCTCAATTTCAATTTTCCTTTCCTTTTTATAACGGTTAAGTTTCATAAAAATCCAATAAAGTTCAGATTCGTTACTAGTGGAACATACTCCTACAATAATCAAGCAGGTTACATTTTTTTCGAAAAATTAAAAAATATCTTAGCCAAAATTGCAGAAGAAAAAAGTTTTATAATTCTGAATAACCAGAAAGTTCTGGATTTCATAAACAGTGGTAAATACCATATTCATAGTATTAATACTTTTGACTTTGAAAATCTTTTCACTAACATTCCCCACAAACTCATAATCGATGTTTCAAGTAGACTTTTCGACAGATATGAAAAACACATCAATTTAGAAAAACACTCTTGGATTAACCTTGTTAAATTTTGTATTTTTGAGAATTACTTATACAATGGTTCCAATTTCTACAGACAGATCAATGGAATACCGATGGGCACATCCTTTTCTAGTGCATTTTTAAACCTATTTTTGCATTTTTATGAATCTATTTTTTTAATAAACAACAATATAGAAGCATTTAGATATATTGATGACATTATTATTTTTAATAACAATGATTTTCACAATTTACACAAAGAAATTTACCCAAATGAACTACTGCTGAAGCAAACAAATAAGGATGAGTCAGTTAATTTCCTTGATCTCAACATTCAACTGAATAATAAAGTTCCCAGTATAGCTTTGTATGATAAACGTCAGGATTTTGATTTTAAAGTGTATTCTTTAATTCATTTTCACAGTTGTGTCAGTAGAAAAGTGTTCAAAAATAAAATCATTTCACAAATTATTAGATATAAAAAAATATGCAATAATAAAACAAATCTGAAAACAGCGATTCGAATTTTAACTGCTACCCTAATAACTGAAAACCAATATCCGGAGCATCTTACGAAGCACTTCATTTGCAGTCTTGTGGAGGACTAGCGATAGTCAATTGTCAGTTCCTTGATTTTTCTGTTCCATGAATTTGATGGTTGTGCGTTCTTTCTTTTGATTTTGAGTTGAGGTATGAATTTTGTTTCTCTTGTGGTTTAAATGTTGTTCTATTTTCTTTATATAAATCTTGTAGCTTAAATATTGTTCTATTTTCTTTATATAAAACTTGTATTTTTCGCTTTTAAAAGGTTCAATGTTTGTATTTCATGTCATGCTGGTATTCTGGACTTTCAGTAACCCAATTGCTTGCTTTGTGAGATGTCGGGGACTAGTGGTGCTTTTTTAGGCAAATTTTGCCAGCAGCACTCACGAAACATCTCATGGGTTTTCCCTACCCTTGGGGAGTACCCCCTGATGAGGCCCCAGGGTATTTTGGGATTTTTTCATTTTTTCTTTCTTTTAAAAGAATTTTTTGTTCTTGTTCAATCCTTATATTGCTATCAAATGTGTTGTCTACCAGTATCATAGAGCAGCCTGTGGCGCCTATTGAACTGAGTAGTGAAGTTCATTTTTAGTGGGGTTCATTTTGGTTGGCTTGTCCAGATCATAAATACAGTATATGATAGTGTTTCTATGCATATATATATATATATATATATATATATATATATATATATATATATATATATATATATATATATAGCTATATATATATAGCTACATATATATATATATATATATACATATATATATACATATATATATATACATATATATATACATATATATATATACATATATATATATACATATATATATATACATATATATATATACATATATATATATATATATATATATATATATATATATATATATATATATATATATATATATATATATATATATATATATATATATATATATATATATATACTCCTATAAAATTTAGAGTTATTTGCTGCACTGTGGGCAGCATAAACAAAAGTTTCAACATTAAATTACAAGGATATTTGAAATCCATTTATGTTTTTCTCAAAGAAAAATTCAAGAATACTAGCTATTTTTGGTCTGTTGATAATAGTTATGAAATTATCGACAGACTTAAATCTGGTTGCACACCTGTATCTATTCAAACGTTTGATTTTGAGAATTTTTTCAACAACATTCCCATCGAATTACTTTATAATAACATCAAAGATATTTTCGATTTATTTTCTTTCGATGAGGAACTCGGAATTAACAGAGATCTTTTTTTAAATCTCTGTAATTTTTGTCTCAACAATAATTTTATTCATTTTCATAGCACAATCTACAGGCAAACCCACGGCATTGGCATGGATACTAACTATTCTAGTACAGCTGCAAACCTTTTTCTATTTTTTTACGAATATAATTACGTTATCAAATCCAATAGGAGCCTGAAAATTTTTCGTTATATAGATGACATTTTGGTTTTAAATTCTGATTTTACTAATGAACACAAAAACGTTTATCCTGATTGTTTATACCTTAACTGTGCAAATGAAGACGATAACAACATTAACTTTTTGGATATTAATATAAAAAATTAAAACAATGTTCTAAATTTAGATTTATACGACAAACGGAATAATTTCAATTTCAATACTCTTTCTATGCCTTACTGGCATAGCAATTTACATAAGCGCGTTTTTATCAACATCATCATCGGACAATTAAACAGGTTCAGTAAAATTTGTAATAATAATGAAAATTACAGTAAGCAAATATTCCGTTTCTTTGCTAATCTTTTTTACAACAACAATTTCCCTCTAAAGTTCATTCGGTATTACAGTCAATTTTTTCAGAAGTGGCGGCAGTAATGCTCCTAAACACTTGGATGCACGGTTATGCAAATAACCGTGATGATAACTGCTTGCTCAAGTCCCACGTGGAACGCTTCCAGTTGGATGTTGGAATTTGTGTGCCGTGCAGACTGGACTGAAGAGTACTGATTTTGGATTACGGAACGACTTGAGTTTATCCGAATAAGTTTCATTGGATGAATTTGAAGCAAGATTTTCCGTGGGGGCAGTGAGTTTTTTAAGTCTTTTTATATGAAGTAATGTTACCCTCCTTTTGCCTTGCAGGTATGGGTGGGGACGTTCCGATTCAGCAAGTTGCCTTTAAACATTGATGCCATTTTTACGTTAATTCCATTTTGTCCTTTTTAAAAATTGTGGTTTTATGAAAAATGTATATCTGGCTGTTCTTTAGAACATTTATTAGCTGCAATTTGCAATATACGCTAATGAATTAATAAAATTTTGTATCTTTTGCAAATGTTGTTTGATTTTGTGTATTATATGGTTTACTTGCTGACTCGCGACGCGTTCCGAAACCTGTGAGGCTCGGTTAGGGTATGCTGCTCCCACCCACTGACGAAGAAGCAGATCAATTGCTTTTATTGTTGTTCTTGTTTATTTTAATAATGTTGTTCATTTTTCGTTTGCATACCTACAAGTTATCACAATTTTTAAATCCTATATATATAATAAGTAGCAACATAGTTCGCACAGTTCGTTTTAATTAATTTGATTACGTAGAAATACATTTGAAAGTGTAGAAACTTTAATGAAATCTGTTAATGAAAAATAGGTTTTGGATAAAATTAATTCAATTGCAAATTTCGAAAACGACTCTCGTCTGAAAATTGAAATTTTACAAAAGACACACAAAAAAAAAACTGATTTTCTCTTGAACCACTTGACTAATTGAAGCAGTAGCATCCTTTTTTTTCTGTGTGTGTGTGTTTGTGTAACATTATCGAAAACCGTACGTTATAACAAGGCAAAATAATAGCCTTCAAGTAAAATGTAAAGGTAAAAATCGAACAGTCAGGTAAAACGACGTTGGATATTAAAAATACGAATTTTACAAGACTGCGTTTTTTCCGAAAGCGAAATCAAATTTGAAAAAACTGCCAAGAAAATGTCACATCCAGTCCAGTATTTTTTTTTTTTTTTTTGCTCACTAATAAAAATTTTCCTCCAAGGGATAAAGATAAACCCAAATTCGTTTTTTCCGGTGAAACCAACATTATTTCGCCGGAAAACCAATTTTGAAAAAAATTACATCCACCGTTGTTTTATCTGACCATTCAATTGTCGTTACAGATTTCTGAGATCAGTCTTTCTCGGACTTTATCCAAGAAATTAAATAGTTTTCGTAGTAAAACGACATTGTTTTACAGAACATGTTTTTTAAAAGAAAAAAAAGAGTTTCATTTTACGTTTCACATTGTTAAGCGTTGCAACCACAACGTAGTTCAAAAATGCAAAAATATCCCCCCCCCCCCCCCGTATAATGTCTTCGCTAAAAATCTTCTTCGACGACCATCTGTGATGATGCACTTGTCGGTCACTTGCAGTGAACGACAAGTGCGGCAGTGACTCACTGTAATCTTCAGTACGTCTTCAAAAAGTTCTTATCTTGGCGTGATAAGAGCTTTTCAAAATTAAGTGCCGAAATTCATGTGTTTTTAACCGACTTCAAAAAGGAGGCGGTTATCAGTTCATACCGTATGTATGTTTTTTTTTTTTTTTTTTTTTTTTTGTCCACTCACAGCGTCTCACCTAATGAACCGATTTTGATGATTCTTTTTTTAATGGATAGGGGATGGCTCAACTTAGGTCCCATTACTTTGTTTGACCATATTTGTTCTTAAAAAAAAGTTATGGGCAAAAAACAGTAAATTTTATGCAATTTCCCTATTAAATGATTAAAATGTTATGAAACATATTGTTATAAAAGTTTGGTGCCATATAACAGTAACATTAATTGTAATTGTAATGATAATTTTGAAGAAAGGCTTCTCTGAAGCAATACAGTGATATAGACCCGAACTTCTTACTAGGTAACTTCTTACTTTTACTGAAATATCTACACTTACACTAAAAAGAATGAAATATAAAAATTTTGAAAAAAAAAATAGAACCGACTTCAAAATTGCTCTAAAAAGTGAAAAATAATTTTATTCTTTAAACACCATCGATAATACTTTTAAACATAATTTTTGAAGTTGGCGCAAAAACGATAGATAAGATCATTCACAGCCATAACTTAATGACAACCATAAATTTAACCAGGCCTAGTTTCTTCACTACCACATACATTATGCATTGATAACAGCATATTTGAGTAACGATATAAATGTTTCGTTCCTAACTTTGGATGATTTTCTGAAAAAATATGAACGAAGCATCGTTACACTGGATTTTACTTTTTGTTTTTGCGCCAACTTCAAAAATTATGTTTAAAAGTATTATCGATGGTGTTTAAAGAATAAAATTATTTTTCACTTTTTAGAGCAATTTTGAAGTCGGTTCTATTTTTTTTTTTTTTCAAAATTTTTTTATTGCATCATGATTTCTGCAATTATATGTTTCACTCATGTCGTTTTTTTTCAACATCAGGATAAAACCAGATAATCAGTTAATACACGTTCGGTGCAGCTTCAAACTTTCTTCAAATGAAGACACAGTTCTTGAGAAAAACACTGGAGATTTATTTACAACTATTTACAAGAAATATCGTTAACAACTGCTAAATTAACCATAGCAATTAGACAAATATCGAGTAACACCGTAAACGCAACGGTAACACACGTATTCACATCAAAATGCACAAAAACACAGCCCAAAAGGCTTCACAAAACAGAGCTAAATACACTCTCAGCGCAACGGCTCATTCGAGACTGACTTTTTATTACGCGTCACGGCTATTTATAAACATCAAAAGAGAGCTTCTCAAATATTCCAGAAAATCCTACACCGTTCTACCACTTTCGCATTTCTTTCCATTCACAACTTTTATCATTCAGAAATGAGGGGACCGTATACTTCAGCCGAATGTTAGGGGGATGTATGTACATTACATGAAACTATTTACAGGTTACGTTACTAAGACAATTTTAGATGAAAGACAACGCCAAATTTAGCTAGATTACAACAAATTAATCACAAAAATAATTACTATTTACAGAATTTGTAACACAGCGTTTTTTTGCTCAGAAAATATAAGTCTACGTGTGCAGACAGGGCGGACTAGAGGCCATGTCAGTCTAGTCAGAACCCTTGGTGGAACCCGGCTCGGAATCAAAGTAGTGTAATTTTGGCAAGTTTTGGAGACAGAGGGGAGCCAGGAGACCAAACTGACAGGGGGCTTGCCTCGGTTCTCGGCGGCACTATGGCTAGGGTCCAGGGTTGGCTGGATTGGACCCAATTGGGTTGGACCCAATGGGTTTTTTTGAAAAAAAAACCATTATTTAGCCCACTTTTGGGTTTTTTTAAAATTTTGAGAAGTTTTTAGAAAAAATTTATTAATTTAAATACTTTCACAATTTAAATTTATTTTTTATTTGTTCCTTACTACAATGGACATAAAAAAATTAATTTTGAACTTAAATAGCATTTCTTAACTCTTGACGGCATTTAAAAAATACTTCAAAAGTTTTAAATAAATATATTTAACTTTTTCTTTAACTGAAAAATAACTCAAATTATCTTGACTAAGTCCTGTCACGTCTGATTTTCTCAATATTTGTAGATTGTACAAAGGAAACTACTCTAGCCAAAAGGCTTTCATGTTAATAATTTTCTGCAAACCAACACCTCACAAATCTCAAATAAACAAGATATATTTTTTAGAAATTAACAGGTTTCTCAAACGGTTAGACAGAAAACAGAATAGGATATACAGTATTTTCAATATCTTACGAAAAAGTTTAATATTTCTTACTTTGTACACAGAAATAGAAAAACAGGCAACATAAAGTTCAAAGAAATGTCTTGATTAAACTGGAATTCAGTAAAAAGGGATTTAAACTACTTGAGGTTCTACAGTAGTTTTGAATAACAAAATAAAATACAATAAAGTAAAATGCAAAAAAAAAAAAAAATAGTAATTAAAAACAAACAAATGAACAATAGATTTTATCACTCAAGAAGTAAATTTCCTTAACTGTTGGTAAAAATGGAAACTAAAAAATCTGAAACTTTCTTCGGTTTTGTCGTCTTTTATACTTTTCTTCAGAAAACGCTGAATTTTAACTCGTTTTCCAGCTTTTTTTTACCCCAAGACAATTTTTGCGCTTTGTTAATATACTTATGCTACAATATGCTACAAGTACCCCCACACTTTCCCTAAAAAAAGACAAAAAAAAACCATATTTCTTTTAAAAACCCCAGCTTTAGTTGGTTTTTTTTGGGTTTTATTTAAAAAAACCCAAAAAACCCTGGGTCCATGGGCTTTTTTTTAAAAACCCGGGTTTTTGCCAACCCTGCTAGGGTCAGTTGGGGCAAAAGGAAAAAAAATCACGTTGTTTCAGCTTCAGACCCTTCTCTTTCTTTCGGATGAAGTGGGACACAACATTTCTCGTATTATGCAAGACTTCAAGTTCGGAGATTTACTTGGTTCGAAAGATTTCACTTTTTGAATCTTCGTTAACGAACGAAATCCTGTTTCCCATTACCCCAGAGACTGTGGGGGTAAAAAGGAAACTCAAAAGCTCTTCTATATAGGCAATATGCCAACAGCTCAGTTCTGCCGTTCTGAAACTGCATCAGTCTGGAATTGACAATAACCGAGATGGAGGCATATCTCAATTCATTGAAGATGAGAGTGCAAAACAAACTGGTAGATAAAGTAAGTTTTTCTAACCAGAGAGACTTCGTATACATGTTGCGGTTCAACTCGTAAATTGAAGGCAACGCTAGGGTATTAAGTACTAAGTTAAGCGGCTTCGGGACACATTTTGAAAAAAAAATTATTAAATACTTTAGAGTTTTGAAATTTTTTGCACTGATTCACGATCTATTTAATAAGCAAAATCACAACATAAATACTAACAAAAAATTTTTTTATTTAAATTTAATATGATTTTTTAAAAAAAAATGGGGTTGCTTTAAATTGCTATAGCTCAAAATATTCTTGGTCAATTTTCAATTTTTTTTTCAAAAAATTATGCACAAATATCTAGGATTTAATTTTTATTCGGCGATTTTAAAAATATTGATTCAATAAAAAATAGAAAATATTTGAAGAAAAATTTCGAAAAATTCAATGATACTTTTTTTTTTAAAAATCATATTTTTTGCAGTAAATGTTTTTTTCAAATTCGCCGAATAAAAATTAAAATAAACTGTTTGAAAAAGATATGCTCCAAATTTCATTACTTTATCTCTATTGGTTCCTGACTTATAAGAGTTTGAATGCAAGAAATCGGGAAAAATTGCACCATGGAGAAAAACGCGTTTAAAGCTTCAAAGTTAAATACACATTAGTTAGATGCATGCAACAAAAATAAATATATCTTTCGTTCTAATTAGGATAGAAACAAGGTTCGAAAGTCCTTTTAAGCAGATGAAAACGGAGTAATTTTTCAATTGATGAAAAAAAATTGCAAAATTTGACGATTTTTGTGTTCCGAACCCCCTTAAACGCCTATAATCCAGGGCTAAGGCAGAACTACTAACAGTATTCCGACGGCCCGGTTTACCCCAAGTTGAACTGCATCATGTCTGTGGACACTAGAGAACCCACAGCAATGGTGCGGTTCAACTCGTCAATACTAACGAGCTCGTTATAGATTCCAGCTCGGTTCTTGCCTATTCCAGATTGATGAGTCCATAACAAGGACGAAACTACAATCTGTGGAGGGCATAACCGGGTGTCGGTATATTACATGGACCTCTTCCTTAGCCCTGGCTTAAGGGGGATAACTTACTTCTTAGTTTCTTCTATATGTTGCCTACTCTTCACTCACCAACAGTTTAGTTTCAAAAATTAATCCGAGTATGGCAAGAAAGTTTGTTTTAATTTACCCCACAATTCCTTATATCCCAACCAAACCCTATGTGAAAAACGAAGCGAAACAATCAATTAAAAAAAAAAAAAAAAAAAAACCTCGCGATAGGCCTCTTTTGAAATTTGCTATTCAATTACAGGTGTAGCAAAAAGGACACTTGTTTCCGTTAATTTCGAATTTTAAATATGTATTACTGTTTTGAGATTGGAACCATTTACCGTATCATTTCAGTCTTATTAAATGAAATATTGATGTCGTCTGTAAACCAAAAGAGGAAAGTAAAACGAATCAATCGATAAAATGCATTTCGGCGCTCATGCCACACACCCTTTCGCTGAATTCCAAATCATCCAGCGGACACGACAAGTAGGTAGCTGTCCTTCACAATATATCGTCTGCAGTCGGGCCACCTCCTCACTTTTACGACCCGCTGAGTGGAGCATTATCACCATCAAACCAGCTTTTACGGGCTCGATTGCTTTACGATGACTCGTAACCGTGACGGAATCGCAATCAAATATTGATTATGATAATGCGCGACACGAGTTGAGATGTTTGTGGCACTTGAATGCGTTGTTCGTCCCATTTTGGCCTCGTTAAGGAAAAGTCGAGTTTAGCAAAAACATTTGTTTTTGAATAATATTTTTCCAAACTCATTGTTTAGAAAAATAGTACGCTCGAAATGAGAGATAGTTTCCACAAACAATATAACTGTTATTAAATAGTTGTACTTTAAAATGAGGTGTTTTGTACCTTTTACCTCAAACCAGTTTAAAACTGATTCGCAGATCTAGACCATGAATGCGCCACCTTGCGGTAGTGTAAGAAATTAGCTAAAAAGGTATAATTCCTCCTGTGAGGTAAAACTTTGACTTCAGACACAGTTTAGAATGTAATATAATTTCAAAAGAATAGAAACGAGAAAACATATGAAAACGAAGAAAAATAGTTCATTCAAGTTTAAAAATAGGTTATAAGTAACTGGATTCATTTGAAACAAATCCAGGATTAACTAAATTTGTTTTACCTCTTTCAGCCACCATTAAACAGAGATTGCATGCCTTCTATAGTTTATTTGTATTGCAAATTTCTAGATTAAAATTAACCACGTAACTTCAAGAAGTGACGTAAATTCGTCTTTAAATGAGATGCAAATGCTATTTTGATTGCTATTTTTGATGCGTCAGGAGAATTTTGCTTAGCTCTTCGACATAACAGAAAACGTTTAAGGATAGTTGGTGCCCTGCATACGCGTAATGTTGACTTGCTAAACTTCTTGTACCTTTTTTGTCAAAACGTTTTAAGGATAGATACGAACAATTCTCACAGTGCTTTCAAGAGATATTGAAGAGTCTACTGAAGTGAAATTTTTAATTAAATTCTGTTTATTTCAGAATTAATTAAATTTTAACCAATAGTCACTTTTTAAATAAAAAAACCCTTTTTCATTATAAAAATAGCTGATTAGGAAAAAGTAGGAGTCTTAAAGCTAAATTTTCATTTGATTACAATTATAAGCCATTAAATAAAATGCGGTGAGCATTTCAAAGTAACATGTTAAGTAATTTTTCTGGAAAAAGGAGTATGAGATTTTAAAATGGACGCTTAGAGAAAATCGCGTTTGAAAATAAAATTGTGCGCACATTTTAGTACATACCTACCCCATTAATATTTTACTTGAAATACTTTTAATCCTCATAAAGCTTGAATTTGATGTCATTAGAAAACTCTTAATATGAATATTTTGAATGTATGAGAACTGAAAGAAAAAAAAAAAAAAGAAAATAATAATAAGTTTTTAGGGTACCAATCTCCTTAATTATCATGTCTAAATCAATCCATCAGTTTGTATATATGTGTTGATAAATCTTTCACATAAAAATAAAAATGACTCGAATATGAATATCTGAATGTCCTGAGATACCTTGGAATACAATTTGATTTGAAATCTTGAATCTTCATAGACTGGATTGTAACTATCTAATTTTTCTTTTGATATAGTTAATGTCTATAAAATAAGTTAAACAATCGTAAATTACAATCACAATGCAAAAAACCTTTAATATAACAGATATGAACAACTTAATTTTGTTATGAATAATGTTACAAAAGAAGAAATACTAGTATATATAAGAAAACGGATTTTTAGTTTAAAGGAATTGATTTGAAAAATATAACGCAACAGTTCAAATGATAAATTTCAGAATTATAAATCAAAGTTTTCTGGTTTAGAAATTTATTTTGACTTTTCTCAAAATTAGTTGAGTGATGATCTAAATATTTTCCCAAACACCTGTTGCATTCAGAGACTAAGATAATTAAAATTGTAAAGGGAGCAATAATATGAGTTAAAAACCTGGGAAGACCGACTGAAACTTTTGCAAAATTATAACTTTTGGAAATACGGAGGAATCTACTATAGAGCATAGAAATTCGAAAAGATTTAAAACCAGCGTTTTAGAAAAATATTCAAAAAAATTACAAAATATTAATTTGAATTTTGTCATCGAATTCAAATTATGTTTTTCGGAATCACGAATGTGTGTGTATATATAGGCGTGTGTGTTTGTGTGTTAGGGGTATGTGTGATTGTGTGTAGGGGTATGTGTATGTTTGTTTCTGTGTGCAGGCATGAGTGTGTAGGTACTTGTGTGTATGTGTGTAGGTGTGTGTGTGGGGGGGGGGTATGTGTATGTGTGTATAGGCATATGTGTTTGTGTCTGTGTGCAGGCATAAGTGTGTAGGTAGTTTTGTGTATGTGAGTGTGTAGGTGTGTGTGTGTTTGTTTGTGTATGTGTGTAGGTGTGTGTAGGTGTATGTATGTGTGTATGTGTTTTGTGATTGTTTATATATGTATATGTGCGTGTGTAGGTGCGTGTATGTATATATGTATATGTGTGTGTTGTTGTTGTGTGTGTGTGTGTGTAGGTGCGTGTATGTATATATGTATATGTGTGTAGTTGTGTATGTATGCGCGTGTGTGTAGCATATGGATGCAACCTGGAGACGGTTTTCGCTATAGGAGTAGCATCGTGAGGAGCCGGTCGACTTTGATGCTGCAGAGGGTGCTTGCGGGAAAATAAAATGATAGCACATCAAAACAGTCAAGTGAGAACAATAAGCAATCGTGATTGCTCAAAAAAAAAAAAAAAACTTTGTTTCAAAACCTGGGTGCAATCCTTACTTGCAAAATTTTGATTTGTCGGAAGCAAATTTATTTTCTTTCTTTCTTGCATATAGCAGGTTGATAAAAGTATGGTAATACTGAAAGTTGACAGTCCATATTTTTCAATGTCACACGGATTCTCTTTTTCATGACATGACTTGTTCCACAAAAGTCATTCATGTAAGGTTGAGGGAAAAAACACATTTTCTAAAATGTGTCAGAATATCTATAAAAACATCAGCCTTAAAAGTTTTACACTTCGCAACCTATTTCCGCAGTTTTTAAACAACAGCACGAAAAAATATTTATATCATAAAAGGGAAACGAGAAATAAGTTTCTGAAAAAGATCGGTTTAATAACTTCCATTTTGTTAAACACGGCCACACAATGGTGGACATGACAATGTTAAAAAGGAGCCCCGTCATGCCTAAGGAAATGAGGTTGTCACCAAGAATTGGATTGTGGAAGAAGACGTGAAACCGATAAGAATTTCCTGCCGGGGACATTCTCCATAAGAATAGAACGATTCTTCTTCTTTCGTACAGAAGCCATCCGGAGCTCGCATTGTTCCCCAAGATGAATACTTACATTCTTGATCGTCTGCAATTTTATCACCGAAAGGATAAAAATTATTTTTATTAAATAAATGAATGCAAATTAAAGTTTTTCATTTGATGATAGACAATGGAAAAAGATATCGAAGAAGATTGTGAAAGTTTTAATCGTCTGCAGTTTTATCACCGAAAGAATAAAACTTTATTTTTCATAAATGAATGAATGCAAATTCTAGTTTTTCATTTGAAAATATACGATGGAAAAATGTGTTGCAGATGATTGTAAAAAGTTTGATCGTTTGCAATTTTATCACCGAAAGAATAAAATTATTTTGATTAAATAAATGAATGCAAATTATGGTTTTTTATTTTATGGTATACAGTGGAAAAACACATCGTAGATGATTGTAAAAAGTTTGATCGTCTGCATTTTTATCACCTAAAGGTTAAAAATTATTCGCAACTCCAACAAACTATAGGGGACGCTGCAGCCAATGTCTAATGGCGGATGAAAAAGGTAAAACAAATGCACGCCGTAACGCGTAAATTTTTTCTGAGCTTAGTAAATGACAGAAATTTTTGTTCCTATGTATGATTTTTTTGTTCTTCATTCTCTTGAAAAGTTTTTTTAAAGTCTTTTGGATATTCTGACCCATGTATAAGAGATGAGAAATCAAAAAGTATTACGAAAGTAAGAAATTAACGCAAAACACACAGTAAGTTGTTCTGAAGCAGCCGTTTTCACGATGTTGAATTCGATATTCATAAATTTTTGGTTCACTTAGAACAACATTTTCATATTTCGTACTGTTTTTTTTCATTGGTACTTCTTATTTATCAATTTCGTGACATTTCCGGCATTTGATGACATTTTGGCCACATAGTGCACATACGTGACCGTAAGACTGTCAGATAATTTATTTCTATGACCATATGATTGAATATCAAAAGAGGAAGATGATATTTCATTGTTTTATTTAGCTGACGCAAATTGTTTTATTTATGTAATTGAGTTATTTCTTCGAACTGATTTATTTTAATTCTCGCTCTTTCATATGCTTCTATTTTTCAACTAAATGATAAAATTCTGTCATGCTATGCTGTGTAAATCATCTACAAAATGCTCTCGGATATGTAGTGACAGTTCTGTTTTAAATCTTCATGCATTTAATTCATTCGTCATGGAAATGATTTAACTGATAAGCGAAATCTCGACAAGATACACTATTCTCTTTCACACAATACTAAAACAATAAATCTAAAATTCCAAGGTTTTATTTTTTATTGTTAAAATTTTTAATGTTCTTTCTGGATTTTTCAATCCATTTAGCGATATATATTTTGAAGAATATTTATTTGCATACTGTCCATTTCCGTTAGATGCTGTAGTAATAAGGTTATTTAAATCAATTACTTGGAATTAGGTTAAGGAAAAAGCATTAATTTTTCAGCATGGCCCTATTTTCCAGCCAATGTTATTGAGTCCGCTTTTTTTTTCATCAAAATGAAAAACTAATATTTATTCAAATTCACTCAGATCAAGATAAATAAAATGTCTACTCACAGTTTTTTTAGCAGATTTTTTGATGTTACGCTGTTGCGGATGCCCATTCCAAACGATGAATCACGTAAATAAAAAAAATACGCATAACAAGCTGCTTGTTTTGCCCAAAATGGTACACGAGGAACGCAATGTTTTACCTTTTTCGGCAATTTTATAAATCACCGCAAGGTAGCGTATTCGAGCTCTGGATTTGCGAATTTCGATTAAAGAAATGAGTGCAAATTAAGTTTTTCATTTGACGATATACAATGGAAAGATATCGTTAATGATCGTAAAAGATTTCATTGGCTGAAATTTTATCACCAAATGAACAACTAATTTTTATTAAATAAATGAATGCAAACTAAAGTTTTTCATTTGTCGATATACAATGGGAAAAGATATCGCAGCTATTGTAAGAGATTTGATCGTCAGCAATTTTATCACGGAATGAATAAACATTATTCGCAATTCCACTAAACTATAGGTGTTGCAATCTTTGGCTAATGGTCGCTGAAAGATATACAAACAAATGCCGTAACGTATAACCTGCTTCTAAGCGTAGTCCGTGACAGTAATTCTTCATCGTGTTTACTGGGGGTTTTCTTTTCTTTTCTTCTGAAATTACATCACAACACAAACTGTCTGAAGCCTTTATTTTACCTCAATAGCAAAACGTGGAACAGGATGTTTTACCTATTTCAGTAGTTTCTTAAACAACCGTAAGGTAGCGTATTCAAGTTCCAGAATTGCGAATTTGGATTTAGTGAATGAATGCAACTGGAAGTTTTTCATTTAACGATATGCAATGGAAAAATATATTGTTGATGAACGTGAAAGATTGGATTGTCTGAAAAGTTATCACCGAATAAATAACAAATATTTATTAAATAAATGATTGAAAATCAAAGTTTTTCACTTGAAGATACACAATGGAGGAAGATATTGCAGATGAGTGCAAAAGATTTGATCCTCTGAAATTTTATCTACGAAGGAATAAAAATTCTTTTGTTTAAATAAATTACTGCAAATTAAAGTTTTTTATTTAGTGGTATACAACCGAAAAATATATTATTGATAAATATGAAAGATTTTATCATCTGCAATTTTATCACCGAAAGAATAAACGTTGTTTTGATTAAATATATGAATGCAAATTAAAGTTATTAATCTGCAGATGTACAATGGAAAAAGATAACGTATAATTATGATTGTGAAACATTTGATCGTCAGTAATTTTATCACCGAAAAAATTAGAGCTATTTTTATTTAAAAAAAATGAGAGCAATTAAAGGTTTTCATTTCGTGATATACGTTGAAGAAATATATCGTAGAGGATTGTGAAGTATTGTGAAAAAAGATTTTTATGAAGAGCGAAGAATTAGGCATGACATGCAGGGGTTTTTAGAAACCTTTCTTTCGATGCATAGCAATGTAGAAATAGAAATTACTTAAAAACAATTTCCCTCACTTAAACCTTTTTTGAGCTAAGTATTACTTTTAACGCAAAATTTTTTAAGGGGGCTGCACATTAATTCTTTGCCATTTGCAAACCAAGTACAGTCCCCAAGAATGGAATCCACTCTCGGCGGATGCCATTACGGATAAACTTTACATAACCTAACGACTTAAAGTAACATATTAAGGTTATGTATCTACTTAGCAGAGTAAACTGTGAACTATAAAGATGAAAAGACGTAGATATTATTAGCGAAACTTTATTCCAACCAACTAGATGATCGCCATTGTAAAACTTCTAAAACTACTTAGTGTTGCCAAACAATAATAAAGAAATATATATAAACAGGGTCCTTCATCAATTTCAGAAATAAAATGAAGGAGTTTTGGAGGAGTTTTGAAGGAGTAAAATGAGATTTTGAAGGAGGCACTTTTTTTTTCAATATACTTGACCATCAGCACCCTTTATCACAAAGTGTCACACTTCACCCCAAACTTCTCTTGTCACGTCATATTTTTTACAAACATATAGTTACAATAACTGTGTGATGTCACTTTTTGTCACCCTCTCTCTTCCCCTTGTCACAATTTCATGAGCCCGTCTCCTCCTCAAAGCATGACATCACTTGTGGATGACTCTTTTTACAATATCGTAACTGTAATTAACTAAACAATTGTTTTTTTTTAACGCAATCACTTAAGGTAGTACATTTACTTATGTAGTTTTAAATATTTAAATAATAATTAGACAACTTGACTTTTGCTGCTGAGTATGGTGGAGGAAAAAACAATAATCATAAAACTTGAAAAAATAGCCAACCACCATTTAAGCATGTTTTACTTCACTTATGAAATGTCTTAGTCTTCGAATAAAATTTCACCTTCAACTTTTATGAATTAACTATGATCAATTTGTAAATCGAAAAAAAATAAATGCACGAAATTACTACATTAAAATCGCCTTTGTGACGAAGTTAGTTGTCAATAGAAGTATTTCAAGTTTCTGTTATAGAGGAAGATTATGTAGTCTTGAACTAAAAAAGAAGGAGTTTTGAAGGAGTTAAAACCAAAATGAAGGAGTTTGAAGGGCCCTTCAAAAAGTTTTTATAAATGAAGGAGTATTGGAGGAGTTTTGAAGGAGCATACAAACCCTGATAAACAATTATACAACTTTAACAATTACAACGATACTTTTAACGACCAGTTGCACTCCAAATGAAGGAACTTTCTCTCTTTTCGATGCGAAACTTCATTAGGAACTTATTTTTTCCTAAGAGCACTCAAAGCCCAACGAATACTCAAGGAATCTTTTACATGCCTTTACAGTAACAAACTGATTTTTTTTAAAACTTATTTTGCTTTCTTCACCAAGAAAAAACACACATAAAACAAGCACGCAACAAAGGTATTCAATTGACTCAATGGCTCAATAATTCAACTCATTAAGCAACTCGACAGTTTAACTCATTCAAAAACGCGACAACTCAAAAATTCATTTCCTTCAACATTTCAAGAACTTAGCTCAAGACACTACGTAGCTCAACAACTAAACAGCTTATCTCAGCTTACAACCCAAACTCAACTCACTCTCACAAGTTAAAACTCACCAATGACATTGACATGTCCAAACCGAGTATCTGTTTGAATATGTCCTTGTGATATTCCTTTTTACAGCTCAGTAAGTGTTTCTTACCTTAAGAAGCTTAACTTAAACCATAAAACAATTTCATAAAAACGTATGAAACAAGAAAACTGGGCTCACGTTCAAAAACAGGTGTGCAAAACTTGTTTGTGTGCAAAACTTGTTTGTTATAATTACACAAAAACAATGTTTCTACTAAAATGAAAGTTTTTTCAATGACTTCAAGAAGCCCTTTATCAATATCAAAGGGAACTCACTGAGCAGTATGGAAGTACAGGTATGACGATACGATAAGAGAGATATATTACAGTAGAATCACCCCTAAGGGTCTCCTCCGAATAAGGGACACCTCTATTTAAGGGACATTTTTTCTGGACCCAGTCCCTTTGAATAGGGACATCCATGTATTTGCCTCTAATTAAGGGACACTCTATTTAATGGACAGTCACAGGAAAAAAATTACAAAAAATTATGTACAAGTGCATAAGAAAGAGTGAATTTACTGGAATTCTAGTTTTACTTTTCCTCTAAAATCTAATTGAGGAGACTTTAACATTAGCACATATGCTAAAGAAACAAATATATGTTGTAAAAGTCTTGCTGAAAGTTACATGCATAATTTGCCCACACAGATATTTATTCAAGTAGGCTTAGGGTCAAAGGAGAGGGCACAGAAACTGACAAGCATTTTATATAAAAATTGAAATGTGAACACTTATTGTAATTCACAATGTCTTGCATTTTAAATTACATAACAAGAAGCAAATTCATGCAATGAATTGCTTCAAAATAATTGCTTTATGCTGCAAAACTCTGGACTTACCAAATTCTTGACTTAATTATAATTTAAAAAAAAAATAAAATAAAAACTTTAAAAAAACATTAAGTGTAAATTTTATTCAGTTGTGTATGAAAAATGAAAAGTATTTAATCTTAAATGTTCATAGTTTACATTAATAAAAAAATTATACTGAGTTAACACTCTGCATTAAGGGACATAATTTCTGGTCCATTAGTGTCCCTTATTGAGAGGTTCTACTGTATTTGATTTTATATTATAATTTTGCGTAATTTGCTTATGTATTCATTTTTCAGCATTTATTGTTTCTACTATATAATTTACAATTTAGATTTGTACTCGTGAACAGATCCTTCGTATCTTTAAGAAGCAGGAACTTCACTCTATTGAAACTCTGTTTTCTATAATCACATTCGCAGAAAATATTTTCAAAACTACTTTGAAACTTTTGGGGGGAAAAATCCACAAGGAAAAAAAAATTATAAGGAAAAAAATTTCCACATGAAAGAAATGACAGTATTAAGATGGGGTCATTTAAATAAATAATTGGATTTGAAATATCGCAACAAATTCCTAAATATAAAGGAGCTTATTTAATGAGGTACTCATAACCCCTCCAAATACTTTTCACTGAAAGCTAAAAACGTTATTCCAGGTGAATTTTTCCGTCAAATCCGAGAACCTTAACTATCATAATCAAATTCATCCATCAAAAGAAAGTTATTCCTCAAAAATTGAATTTTCAGCACAATTATTCTTCCTCCTGCTGAAAATGCAGGGATTTCCCCTTTTCAGTTTAAGTTCAACTAAGCGCGGCTGTACGCCCTCTCTTTGCTCCCTATTCTCCCAAAAAAAAAAAAAATTTCTCCCACTCTCACGTTATTTCCGTATTAAAGTAAGCCACATTCTTTAGGACTTAACGGCATTCAACAAAAATTTAATTCCCTCTATCAGAAACAGGGAATTGAAATAAAACTATTTCCGGTATTTGATAACTGACGCATTTCTTATGCTGCATAGTTGTCAATCAAACATTTAAAAAGGGAAATATTTAATAAACTGCGGTTTCTCGCAAACGCAGCTTACTTTATTTATTAAAAACTGTTTGATATTTCTAGTAAATTATGAAGAGGGTAAGGTGGTGGGGGATACTTGGTTTCATTCAAAGCCACTTAATTGAAAAATAATCACCACTGCGGGAGAGTTTTTTAATAAAAGGTACCGCTAAACGACATTTTTAAAAAATGACTGTAGTTCCTTCAGCTAAAAACGAGAAAATCAGAATTAACAGAAAACGCCCAAATGAAAAGGGGAAATATGACTGTAGTCAATAAGTAAATTATATGAAGCTTTTGGTTTCAAAATCCAGAATAATCGACTTTTATTTTATTTTGCAGGAGCGACAAAACCATTTCGCACTCTTGCCACTTCAACTTTCTATAACATTTTATATATTTAGTTTGAAAAATATTCTACATGCGTCATGTTTTGTATTTGGTTTGAAAAATATTCTACATGCGTCATGTTTTGTATTTGGTTTGAAAAACATTCTGCGTACGATGTCATTTTTAAATTTAGTTAAAAAACATTCCATGTACCATGTCATTTTTATTTCTTTTTAATATTATCAGTGGATTGAGCTGGTATTGAATTAAATCGAAATTTTCTTTTTGGTTTTATTTTTGAATTAGTGGTGCCCGCACGGCTTTGCCCGTAGTTGAAAATTAAAAGGTCATTGGGTTCGCCTGTATATTTACAAATAATGGATGACGAATTTCTCGCCAGTTGGCTATGTTCATTCGCTCTCCCATTCCACATCATGATGATTTCGTAATTTACTCGTCCATCTTATAATAATTTTGCTCAGGAAAATGTTCTTAAAATTGAAATAGAAGAAGAACAAAATCGAATTTTCGAGAAATCGCTTCGAGGTGCACACCCCCATGCTACAAACTAACTTTGTGCCAAATTTCATGAAAATCGGCCGAATGGTCTAGGCGCGTCACAGAGATTCAGACATCCTACAGACACCCAGACAGAGAAACTTTGAGCTTTATTATTAGCAAAGATTAGTTCCAATAAGAATAATGTGGTTCTCGCTTTCATGCCATGTAACGGAATGTGATGCAAAGTGAAATGGTAAAATATTAACGATGTTTTTAGCGCTACCTATCTGATATAACCTTAACTATGTAATCTATTCCATTCGGGAAATATTCACCTTCAAAGATCAAAACATATGAAGATGCAAGCAAATTTTCAAAAATTAATGCTAATTTTGTAACATTTTGTTGACAGTCAAAAATTATTTTTGTAATTGCAAAATGATAAAGTTCTTCTTTTGTATAGTTGGAAAGTGCATGCGGGACAAAATAGATGAGGGAGAGTGAAATAGTTCCTTGCGTTTACTTATTCTATCATTTATTAAATCACTTACGTATTAATTAATTAATTAGTTTACAATCCTTCAGTTAATAATTCACTTATTCGTTCATTCATTCACTAATTTCCTCTTATTCATTTACTATTTTATTCACTCATTTATTCTTTTCTCGTGCACCAATATATATTTATGCATTTAATTTGTTTATTGTTTATTTATTCATTTACTCATTCATTTGATCAAAAATATTTCAATAATCAAATACAAAACATTTTAGTAAGGAAAATTTTTCATTTTTCCCTTTGCCCTATGAAAAATAAGAGGAAAAATTTCCCATTTTTTACTTCCTTTTACAAAAAGGATGTATTGTATTCGTGAAAAAATTTTCACTCAAAAATCGGCCTTAATTTCAATTTTGCTCGCCCCCGAATTAATGTTGGTTTTTTTTTCCGACTCGACCACACGTGGATATACGCCTAGGAACGTACAGACACCCGAAATATCCATTTTGACGATCCCCGAGTTAATTACAACGGGTTTTCTCGTGACGTCTGTATGTACGTATGTATGTGCGTATGTGTGTATGTATCTCGCATAACTCAAAAACGGTATGTCCTAGAAAGTTTAAATTTGGTACGTGGACTCCTAGTAGGACTAGTTTTGCACCTGCCCTTTTGGTTGAATTCGAGTGTTTCTAAGGGGTCTTTTGCCCCTTTTTGGAGGGAAATCATTGTTAATTTCGATGTAAACTCAAGTGGCGTTATGATTTGGCGGACACTTGGCGATATATCGCCAGTGTTTTGGTCGCCAAGTTTTGTCACCAACTTGGCGACAAATTTGGCGATTTTTTTAAAATCTGGTATCGATTTGGCTACTGTTGGTGATATTTAGAGAGTAAACTATCGAATCACATTAAAATTGCCAATAATGGGAAAATGACATTAAATTGGAGTAAAAGGAAGTCATGTGATGCACACATCAGCTCATTTTGAAGGTAAATTGACTGCTAAAAATAAAAAAAATAATGTTTGAATGCGAGTTTTATTGCAAAATGCGTTGTTCTCTCCTTGTGTACAGAAGTTTTCAAAATTAAATTCCAATTAGTTCATTTTGAAAACGATAAGTTATCTTAACTATTTCACTTTGCCCCACATTTCCCTATTTAGTCTTTACAATCGAAAATATTAGTTGACTAAACGCTTTGCTGCAACACTATTGTTGACATTATCCTTGTGTTTTTACAGTGGCGGTAAGGTAAAAGTACAGATTGAGCCGGCTTTGGTGTAAAAGAAAAAAATTCTTTCAAATTATGGGGGGGGGAAAAAGAGCTGTTGCGTGCACCACATGACTTCTTTTTACGAAAATACAGGGCCCATTATGAAAGTAATGAGCATTTACTGGCAAAATATATTCATTGATCGTAATTTGTACAAATGTTCAATATTCTTCAAAATACATTCCTCCTGCATCAATACACTTGCGGAGACGTGTTTGCTACGCCTGAAAGGCACCTTGAAACTCTTCCAAGGGAATGCCTCTCAGGAACGTTGTAACATGGTGTTGGATGTTTCCCAAGGTTCCCCAATGTTTTCCTTTCTTCTCTCTCTCTCTCTCTTGAGTCGCGGAAACAAAAAAGAAGTCACATGAAGCTAAGTAGGGACTGTAAGGTGGTGAGGGATCACCGGGGGGGGGGGGACCTCCTCCTGGCTCTCTTTGAAGGCCTTGTGCCACTTCCCAGACTGTGATCTTGAAATGCAATCGTCCTTGAAGGCTTCTTGCAGCATCTGGAATGTTTCGGTTGCATTTTTTCCAAACCCCACGCAAAACTTTATGGCGTATCATTGTTCAAGCGAACGCTCCACTGCGTTATGTTACAAAAGTTGATAACATATTTCAAGCGGAGGCACTTATCTCCGCTCACGCTGCTCGAAAGCAACTGACGACTGGATGCATTGAAAGGGCATATCCCGCACCACATTTCCCAGCCGGTTTTACCGTGCTGCCATCTATCGTCGCGTCACAATAACATTATGCTCATTACTTTCATAATGGACCCTGTATAATGATAATAGTGCCTTGGAGTAAGCATGGAAACACTTTAAATATTTTCACCCCTAGTTTGTCGATGCAAAAAAGCGTTTTACAGAAGTTAGTTTTCTCATTATCGACCATTTAAACGTAATTCAATGGATAACTCTATAAATATCTCCAATAGCGCCAAATTAAAACCAGATACGAAAAATAATTTGATTTGCCAAATTCGTCGCCAAGTTGGCGACAAAACTTGGCAACCAAAGGTTTGTCAGCATATTGCCAAATGTTCGCCAAATTATAGCATCACTTGAGTTGCATTGAAATTATCACTATTTTTCCCCAAATATCTGTAAAACACCCCTTTTGGAACCTTTGAATGCAACCAAAAGGGGAGGTTTACAACTAGAACCCAAATGTCCCAAATGTCCTCTTTCTGCGGCATACCGTTTTTGAGTTATGCGAGACGTACATACGCAAATACATACGTCACGAGAAAACTCGTGGTAATGAACTCGGGGATAGTCAAAAGGGACATTTAGGGCGTCCATAACATTTTTAGGTACATATGCACATGCGGTTGGGGCGATAAAAACCACTCAACATTCATTCGGGGGTGAGCAAAATGGAAATTTAGGCCGATAGTTGAGTGAACATTTTTACACGAACACAATACTTCCTTTACTATGCAAAAGGAAGTAAAAACTCTTTTATTAATTCACGGGTTCACACTAAATGCCTCAATAATTAACAGCAAAATCTTGATTATCTGTGGAAAAGTGAGGCACAGCAGCACGTGTAGGTAAGAGAATTCCGCGGATTCCACCGAATAAGAGTAGTAAGAAGAAAAATCAGCTCAACCATTTAAACCATTTTCAGTAACTATAATAGTTCCAAATGAAGTTAGAAGTTCATTAAGAATACTAAAGTTTTTACAAAAAAAAAAAAAAATCAGCAATTGGGGAGGAGAGTAAAAAGAGCTAAGGTTATGTATGGAAACACGTGCTTAATGTTTTGCATCGATTCTCTTAGAAGTAAAGTCCTCAATTGTTCATTATGATTAATGTACACACCAGTGGTTCCCAACCTACGCCATGCGGGCCGCATGCGGCCCTCATAGCTGATCCATGTGGTCCATTGTTTTGTTCATTATTACGAATCGAAAACTACGCCCTGGCGGAGACAACCTGAACCCAAATTTTTGGGAGGGGGAAAATCTCAATTTACCGGATGAAACTCCAAGTTTTACCGAATAATAAAATACAAGCATGGATACTATAAATTTGAACATATAAAGAGAAAAAACATTGGGTATCATGGAATTTTAAAAAAAAATGCAATAATGCAATGCTTTTCTAAATTTTTTGAATCGTCGAACAAAATTTGCGGAATAAGGCGACTTTTTGGGAGGTTGTAGTGACCTACCATCGGGGCACTTCTATGTTCAATAAACTTTCAAAACAACCAATCATCTTCATTCGGGAAGAAGAATAACTTCTCCAAATTTGGAGCGAAACGGTCAAAAATTATTTTTTAAAAGACGCATGGAAACTTCGTACTGATAAAATAAGCATATAGTAATGTTGTCAACAATTTTGGTTTGTAATATTCATTCCTTTTCCGTGCTTTCCCAAGTATATGAAGGGGGGAAAAATCCAATTTATTTTTATTTTAGGTGCATTCTCTTCCGCCAAAGTCATCTTAATATGAAGTGAGGTTCCGGTTGGGCCCCATTGATCATACACTACCAAGAATTATGTTACTATTTTGCTACATTCCGCAAACTTTGCCATAAGCAGAAAGATTGAACGACTGCTGATAATCCGCAAGACGAATAACCTGTTTGTGGGGAGTTTAATTTATGTAAAGAAAGAACATCAACTTACATCAAGCAGTAAGTTACCGCCCATAAGCCTGGGCTAAGGCAAAACTACGCGATATACCGACAGTCCGTTTGTTCCATCCAGAGATTACAGTTTCGTCTCTGTCTGGAATAGGGAATAAGAGCTGTCAGCTTCAATGCGATGGTATTTGAATATAGCTCGGTTATTCCCGATTCCAGACTGATGGGTCTATAACAAGGACGAAACTGCTGTCGATATATTTCATCAACGTTCATGTTTATACCATCAACCGGAACCACTTGGTCTGACTAATAAGGGCTGTTCACTTATCGGCCGTCCATCCCTTTTTACTTTCTTCTATATCTAATATATAGAAGAAAGTATTGGATTCGTGCAAATTTTCGAATTTCGAATTTTGACGGATTCGAACGTTTTGAGGTGTGCCGAGTCCATTCCGACTATTTTTGGAAAATGTCTGTCTGTCTGTGTGTGTGTGTGTATGTGTGTGTGTCACGTCTGTGTGTGACCAGTTTTTTGTGGCCGCTCTACAGCAAAACCTACCGCATGAAATCGAACGAAATTTGGTACACATATGTGCCCCTATGTGAACTTGTGCCCATTGGTTTTTGGCGCGAATTCCTGCAAGGGGGGTGGAGCAATGGGATGTTTGAGTTACGCGTGATTGCTATTCCTCAGGAAGTAACTGGCGGAATCAAACAAAATTTGGTCCATATGTTGCCAGTAACAGGAACAGTTGCCGATTCAATTTTGGTGTCAATAACTCAAACGGGGGTTGAGCTATAGAACGTTTTTTGTCGTCAATTGTGACTGCTGTATCTCAAGAAATAATGAATGGAATTAAAGAAAAATTTATCGGTAAGTAATCCTTAGTGGGTATAAGAGATGATTTTATTTTGGTGTCAACAGCTAAAAAGGGGGTAGCGCAATCGCCCGTTCTTTTTTTCCATTGTGAGTGCCCTATCTCAAGAAGTAATGCTACGTTCTGGTTGAAATTTGGAATATATGTGAATCCATACGTAAACAGGCTTTGGTTCAATTTTGACGCCAATCGCTCTAAGAGGTGCTGATTTATTTTTATTATCATTATTTTTTTTGCGAATAAAAATAGCTTTATTAATGCAACAATAAGAAGGATAAATCGTAATAGATTGTCGTCTGCGTATTTCTCGTGATTTTAATTGTATGGAAATGATCGGAAATATTATCTCAATGATTAAAAATTTTTAACTGTTGCCATCTTAAGTTTGTTAACAAATAAAATATTTGTAATTAATTCAAGCAAGGCTTTTAAAATAACTTTCAATTTTCACTCTTTGCTTTGCTTTTGCAATAGTTTTTGCATATGTAATTTTGTTTTTGTTGGGAATGTTGCTTCCTCATCAAGCATGGGGAGGGATCAGAAAGAAAAAAAGAAAAATATAGAAGAAAGTTTCTTGATGGCCACAATATACTAGTTTTGCTGTGACAGACTGCCGACGAAAGCAGAGTATCATTCACATACGGTCGCTGTACATCAATCACGTGTCGGAATTTACCCGCCAGAGAGAAGCGCGCGCTGCTTGGCGGAAACCAATGAAATTCCGATCTATTTTTGACGGCCGTCAGATATCAAGGTTCTTCTGATAGAAACCGGTCCCGTCCAAAATGACTTGCTGTCATGGCAACCAGCAAAGAAAACATGTTTCGGGAGGGAAAAAACGTGATGGACGGAACGCACGACCGATATGTGAACAGGCCTTTGTCCAGTTTGAATTTGAGCTCTTTCCGAAGGTTATTCATCGTTTTTGAATTCTGGTAACAAAACTTGGGGATGAACCTTTTATTGGACGCAATTCTTTTTCTATCTAAACGCAAAACGAATGTGGTCAAGTTTCAGTAATAATACAAACTAACATTTGTAATGGAGTCATATTCACTACGGAAATGGGAACATCACTTCGGTTGAAAATAATTTAAAAAATATTTTGGGTTCAAATCTGAAAACTAAAATTCATCAGGACTATAAACCGTACTTAAACTTTTAAATGGTACAGTAATGTAACAAAAACCTGTAGTCTATGGCACGAACAACCACCAAAGAGTAAACACTAGTGATGTGCCGGATATCCGTATCCGTAGATATCCGAGGGAAAATAAAGATCTGTATCCGTATCCGTAACTTTTTTGACGGATCTTAAACGGATCATTTCTATTCTAAAATTTTTTAAATATTTGAATAAAAGACTCTTAAATTCCGTGTAAATTAGGTTGCATTCCCTATTTAAATTTTAAGGTATCATTTCAGAAGCGAATTTGTATCCCCCCCCCCCCCACCCCGTTGAAAAAAGGAAGGGGAAATTATTTTTTAAAAGTGTGTATCAGTGTGTCTTTTTGGGGCATTGTAGCTCCTAAACAGATAAACCGATTTTGATAGTCATTTTTTGTTCAAAAGATCCCTTGATCGAAAGTGTCCTTAGCTTGGCCTCGTTTTTGTAGAACTTTAATTTCCGGAGATATTAATTGAAATCCGAATTAACGTTTTTCACAATTAGGGTAGTAAAAATTTACCCGTACGTAAAAAATGTTGGCCCTAATTGAAAGAACGAAGTTTTCTGCGTTTGATATTTATTTGAAACTTACAACTGATATACAGTAGGAGCTATAATCTTGTTAAGTAAATTTTAAATGCAATTCTAAGCATTTATACGCGTGATTGGTAGCGATTTCATAGTCGGAAGGGAAGGAGAAAAAGCTCAATGATTTAAAATTTTTACCTGCTGTCAGTTCATATTTGTTAACAAATGTGTAATCTGATCTGCGAAATTCATCTTAATATGAGGTTGGTTCTCTAGGACATGTTTTGTTTTTTTAATTTTTAATTTAAGATTAGTTTTTGTTATTGATTTGTGGTTTCTGTTATTCTTCTTTTTTGTTTTTCTCGGCATCCTTCCAGAAAAGTGAGACTAAATTCTCTATTGTATTTACTGTTGTAAAGGTGTTCCCGGCTCTGTATTTCGTCGGTCGGAGTAAGTTCGGTGGAATGGGTCAGCGCTGCATTTATGCTGAAATAAAATACGAAAAATTATTTCTAGCCTGCCAGTAGCAGCTTTACACTCTTGTTCCTGTATCCTACATCTACCGAGCAAGCTAGAAATAATTTTTCACATACCATCAAAGCATCAATGCAGTGCTGGCCCATTCCTTCCAACTCACTCTCAATTTTAACGGAGATTTCTTTAAAGAGTAAATCATAGTCTTGATTATATTTTTGGCGCAGTTGACATTTTTTGAAGAAACTGCCATTATTCTGACGGGAATACCTTCCTTAACAAATTTTACACTTGGATAGTTGAATTGGGTAAAAAAAATTTTGAGATCCGTATCCGTATCCACGGATCTCGACACTGATGATCTGGATCCGTATCCGCGGATCTACTTTTTTAATGATCCGGCACATCACTAGTAAACACATCTCGCTTTGATAAAAGGCCTAGCTATATCTTCAGCAATGATATAAGTAAATATTTCTTCCGCGTTTCTAGAAAATTCAACGAAGTAGTTACGATGAAGCAAACGGACAGACATGCCCTCCTCCTGGAATGCTACGAAAAGTTCTAACCATTTTCCTAATTAAATGTAGAAAATATTTTCATCACTAGGCCTTATTTGTCTATGTTGCCTAATTTAGCGCACCCCCACCTAAATAAGGTCTTCAGGGTTTTAGAACATTTCACTCCTTCAAAATGAATGTCATTACTCTAAAAAAAACGTCATGGGATATTATCACGCCTTTTTAAAAACCCTAGCTATATTTCTATTAATAATAACTAAGGATAATCGTTTTTCGTTATTACTAAAGATTTTTTGAACGTTTGTTGAAAATACGATTGTGGCTGAGTGCTCAGTTTCGGAGTTGTGGAGTCGGAGTCAAGAGTCGAGGGCTTTGCAGTTTCAAGAGACGGAATCTCTCATTTGCCCTCAGAGCCCACCTCTGCCAGTGCTTCAGGGTCGGAGTCGGATTAACTTTTGAGTAAAAGAGTCGGAATCGTTTTTTTTTTCCATCGGACTCCGCAATTTTGGTTACGATGAAACAACGGCCATACCATGGACAAACACCCCCTCCTCCTGGAATGCTACTAAGAGTTCTAACTATTTTCTTACTCAAATTTAGAAAATATTTTCATCACTTGGCGTTATTTGTCTACGTTGCCTAATTTTTGCACACATCTAAGTAAGGTCTTCAGGGTTTTAGTACATTTCACTCCTTCCAAATGAATGTCATTCCTCTCAAAAAACGTCACGGGGTATTATCACGCCTTTTTAAAAACCCTAGCTATATTTCTATTAATAATAACTAAAGATAATTGTTTTTCGTTATTACTAAAGATTGTTTGAACGGTTGTTGAACACACAGTTGTGGCTGAGTGGTCAGTTTCGGAGTTGTGGAGTCGGAGTCGGAAAAATTTTGGGGTAAAGGAGTCGGAGTCAAGAGTCGAGGGCTTTTCCATTTCAAGAGTCAGAATCTCTCATTTGCCCTCAGAGACTACCACCGCCAGTGCTGCGGAGTCGGAGTCGGATTAACTTTTGCGTAAAAGAGTCGGAGTCAGTTCTTTTCCATCCAACTCCACAATTCTGGTTACGATGAAACAACGGACATACCATGGACAAACACCCCCTACTCCTGGAATGCTGCGAAAAGTTCTAACCATTTTCTTACTCAAATTTAGAAAATATTTTCATCACTTGGCGTTATTTGTCTACGTTGCCTAATTTTTGCACACATCTAAGTAAGGTCTTCAGGGTTTTAGTACATTTCACTCCTTCCAAATGAATGTCATTCCTCTCAAAAAACGTCATGGGGTATTATCACGCCTTTTTAAAAACCCTAGCTATATTTCTATTAATAATAACTAAAGATAATTGTTTTTCGTTATTACTAAAGATTGTTTGAACGGTTGTTGAACACACAGTTGTGGCTGAGTGGTCAGTTTCGGAGTTGTGGAGTCGGAGTCGGAAAAATTTTGGGGTAAAGGAGTCGGAGTCAAGAGTCGAGGGCTTTTCCATTTCAAGAGTCAGAATCTCTCATTTGCCCTCAGAGACTACCACCGCCAGTGCTGCGGAGTCGGAGTCGGATTAACTTTTGCGTAAAAGAGTCGGAGTCAGTTCTTTTCCATCCAACTCCACAATTCTGGTTACGATGAAACAACGGACATACCATGGACAAACACCCCCTACTCCTGGAATGCTGCGAAAAGTTCTAACCATTTTCTTACTCAAATTTAGAAAATATTTTCATCACTTGGCCTTATTTGTCTACATTGCCTAATTGGCGCACTCACCTAAGTACGATCTTCAGGGTTTTAGTACATTTCACTCCTTCCAAATGAATGTCACTCCTCTAAAAAAACGTCATGGGGTATTATCACGCCTTTATAAAAAACCCTAGCTATATTTCTATTTATAATAGATAAAGATAATTAATAGGCCTTATAACTAAAGATTTTTTTCAACGTTTGTAGAGCACAATGGTTACGATTAGGGCTAAGGAGTCAGATTCGGAGTTGTGGAGTCGGAGTCGGAAAATTTTTGGGGAAAGAAAGCCGAAGTCAAGAATCTTGGGCTTTGCAGTTTCAAGAGTCGGAATCTCTCATTTGCCCTCAGAGCCCACCTCCGTCAGTGCTGCGGAGTCGGAGTCGGATTAACTTTTGCATGAAAGAATCGGAGTCGGTTCTTTTCCATCCGACTCCGCAACCCTGGTTACGATGGAACAAACGGACATACCATGGACAAACACGGAAGACTCTTACCATCTTCATACTCAAACTTAAAAAATATTTTCATCACAGAATAAAAGCGGCGCAAAATAAAAGAGCTCCCATTCAAGACTGGAGAGAGGAAGTTTCGTGAAAAAACCGCCGATATGAGATTAAAGGCGTACCTCGCGCTCCTCCAGAGTTAATTGCTTTTCCTTCATGTCAGGAACATCGATTGGAAAGCAAGTCAAAAACACTTCAACTTCTTTTTTTTTTCTTTTCCCTCTGCACTTAACATGAACGATTTTATTTTCCGCCTCTTTTTTTAATGGCGAATACACGAGCGTCTAAATTAATCTCGCAAAATATTTTAACTTAATTTTTTAAGCACAGTATAGAGCCTCGATTAACCTAAGGGATAGAGACGAGACGCTCTTCGATAAACCAAAGTTTCCGGATAAAAGATGGTGGTCTTACATAGAATGAACATACATGAGAACTTAATGCCAATGTGAACAATATGGCTTCAGTAGAGGACACAGTACCATCGATCAAGTCCTGTTTGTCTGCCAGAACGCCAGAGACATAAACATAAAACCTGCGCCAAAACATAAAACCTACCCATCACATAACTGCGGCGCTCTTAGATCTTACAAAAGCATTTGACAGAGTGGGGAAACATAAGTTCATAATTAAGTTGCATGACACCTTCAACATTCGCGGCAACACCTTGGCTTGGATCTCAGATTTCCTACACCACAGGACTATAAATGTAAAATTTAACAGGACTTTTTCTGACTGAGTTAGGTTTTGTCAGGGGGTTCCCCAAGGCTCAGTACTCAGCCCAATGCTTTTCTCTGTTTTTTGGCTGGCATTGAGAAATTACCATCCACAGGGATAGGCGTCGGTATGTTTGCCGACGACATAGTTCTCCGGTGTTCTGGAACGAACTTAATAGATATAGAGAGAAACCTTAGCAACATTCTCTTCGTATTGTCAAGCTTTGCTTCGGATTTTAAACTCTGCTTCAACCCAGCGAAATCCATTGTTACATTTTTTATCAAAATAAAAAATTATACAACTACCAACCAAAATTAATAATGAATAATCATGATTTAGCTTACGAGAAACATCCGAAGTCTTTGGGATCTATTTTGGTCCTGAATGGACAAGCAATAAACATAAATAACATGTCGTCTCAAAGAGCAGACAAAGGTTGATTATCTTTAAATTTATAGCTGGTAAGGATTGGGGAGCCGATGCTAACACTCTAAGAGATACGTACATGACATTAGTTAGGCCCCTATTGGAGCATGGATTCAGTATCTGTAGTTGTGCCTCTGCCACCAACTTAGATAAACTAGAAAGGGTACAACTCAGTTCGGCAAGAATCTTTACTGGACTCAAGCGCAGCTGCCCAAGGGAGGTAGTTCTTTTTGAGGCTGACTTGCAACCACTCCAAACTAGAAGAATCGCGAACCTCACCAAGTACTTCAATAAACTTTTTAGATACGTTGAGCATACTAGAACATCTGCACATTTAAAGAATAGTCCCTTCAGCCAAGCTAAACTTCTACAGCTGCCTCATAAACAAGTTGAGCCCCACTCCTTAAAATACTGTCTGAATCCTTCAGAAGGTTCTTCCTCCCAGTGTCAAATTTCAATTCAACCTAGCTACTCCAATCATCAAGAGGAACTTCATTCCTGATCATCTCAGTCAGTTAGCCTTAGGGATCATAAATGGGATAAAAATTTACACGGACGGCAGTAAACTAGATGACCAAGCTGGCAGTGGCGTCTTCATAGAGAGATCGGGGAATGGGGGGCAACTGTCTTTCAGCCGTCGTAACCCTAATTCATCATCAGTTTTCAGAAGTAAATTGATCGCAATTGAGCGAGGTCTTGAAGCTGTTCTTGATGACAATGATTTTGGAAATCTCTGGTTCCTTTCATACAGTAGAAGCTCACTTCAGCACCTATGCAACAGGAATTGCAATAGGAGATCAAACCAGTATTTCTATCATTCAGAAACTCAAGCTCATTTCCGAGTCCCATGGAATTTATTTTCAATGGATTCCTTTTCATGTAGGCATTTTTGACAATGCGAGAGCGGACGAACTGGCCAAGGAGGGCTGCAACCACGACTATCCTTCCTCTTCATCACTCACCTATCTTGAAGATCAGTCCAGAACAAACACTGGAGCCGTGGTGGCCTGATCGGTAAGGCATTGAACTTGGGGCCGGAGGGTCTCGGGTTTGATCCTCGCTGGTCGAAGATCCACCGTCGTCATTAATGGTGACTGGACAACGTTAAATATGCTTGTGGTCACAATGTCTTCCAAGTGAAACGATACCTCTGGGAGTACTTGACCAGAAAGTTATTCGGCTCCTGGCCTGGCTTTAAATTCTCGATCTGTCCATTAGATGGCACCACCATCTATTGTGTTGTCTTCTGAAGGCAAGGCGCCTGGCACGCAGTCCTTCATAGTTTGAGGGCCAGAGGTCCTTTTAATATTTGATAGTTGAATAAACACTAAAATCTCGAATGCGTGGAGGATTCCTTCCTGCCATCACTGGTACGCAAGTGAAAAAGCAGGCTCTTTCTTGACCATCAATTGTGACAGAGCTTCTAGAACTGCAATTTCAAGACTAGTGAGCTGCCACATAGAGGGTACCACGTTTTTCAAGGGCAATAAAATCTACGAGGTCTGCACTAAATGTAAAACTGAGCAGGCTTCTCCTAAACATATCCTCGACTGTTTTGGGACTTTCCAGAGAGGACATTTATTCATCACCCCTTCTGGTCCTAGATTTTCTCAGGGTCAACGGTCTGATGGACCTCGTCTGACTAACTACTGGAGGATAAGCAACAACTACAACAGATGGTGATCGTGAGACAACACTCCGCATTTGAACACATACGTTAGCAAAATGAATGAAATACAGGATATTTCTTCGATAATACTATAATTGTAAATAGATTTATCCAATAAATATCACAAAAGTCAGAAAGTGCAACGTAGAATTTAATAAGGCATTTGAAAACTTAAATATGTATTATGTTATTAATAATGCAATTCAAGGCATTTTTTTGTTCTTTAATTTTATGCAAATAATTCGTTAAAAATGTTTACTTAGTAAAATAATACTTGACTCACAGATTCGATCGCTTTTGAATTGAATTGGATTTTAGCAAATTAGAATTGTTTAGGGTTCTAAAAATTTACTCTTGGTTATGTGGGTAAAAAAGAAGCGACAGAAATCCACAGCTTCTTGTAAAATAGGAATGTCTGCCTCCAGAGACATAAGGTTTAATACCAGAAAAAAAAGAAAGAAAACCTACATCGGATAATCTTGGTTCCGATTAAAAGAGCTTCGGAAAATAGAGGTTCTACTATATATAAGAGCGACCTTTGAAAGACCTTTAATTTGGTTTCAGCTCGGAAAGCTTCAAAATATCGCTGTTACACATTTCAATTATTAATGCAACAAAATCGTTTGACTAAAGTACTTTAGTTTTAACTGAAAATCCATTTCTGCGACATCAACTTTCAGCACGGCACAAAAGACTTGATACTTTTCATATTCGATATTCTGCATTTTAATATTGTCTAAGTTTCGACAAACCTATATTTAGTGCTCCTAAAACTCACAGGTGGGTTTGAAGAAAATGTAACACAAATACTCGTATGAGTCTGTTCCTTTTGTAGGAATTTAGTCGTTTCCAAAATTTTAGAAGTATTTTTTTTCTGAAAGAACATGCTTAAAAACATAGAATCCGACCATTTTAAAATAATTTCTTTAAGTTTAATATTTAAAAAAAAAGTACTTAAATCGGTGCTCTTTCATTGTTTAACGCTTCTGCCGATGACATCACACGTGATGAAATGCCATTCAGTGTTGCCATTCACGGTCCAAAATATTTAATTCACATCTTGACTCACGTGTATTGGCAACGATAGGGTTGATAGCAAGCGTAGAGCGCAACTGTAATTCGCTTCTTGATTATCATAACGTGGAAATGCGGTAGAAAGATGCGCCATAGTACATCATTTGTGACGTCATCAAGACCACGCCTTGTTTGAAAAATTGGATATTTTAAAAAATTAATTAAAAAATAACTGCTTTGAAAATGAAAGTATTTTTTGGGTGTATGTTTTTTTTTTTTTTGCTTATTCTATCGATTTCGGTAAACTATTCACTAAAAGTATTACTTTTGACTGAACGAAACAACCCCATTACTGCTTCCGGTGATATGGAAATATAAGCTTGTTTACTTGACAAAAACAATCAAAGAGAAACATATGGCAGTAATCGTAGAATAAGTAGCGACAACGTCCGCCATCTTGGGGCTAAACGATGCTTTCTTTTTATCTCTACATAGTATAAAATGAAGTCCCCAAAAAGCGTCTGTGTGTTTGAACTCGCAAAACTCGAGAACTACCCGGCCGATTACACTGAAATTTTCAGTTTGTTCCTTTAAGTCCTGAAAAGGTTTGCAGATTAGTTCGAAAAAACTTCGATGAACAGTTCTTTTTTTATTCCAATTTACGTACAATTTTCACATAAATTCTCAAATATGGGGGTGAAAAATTACTTGCACATATTAATATTACATATCGTTAGAAAGGGTAAAATTTTCCGCGTTCTACGCAATTTGTTCTAACGCTCTAACTGAATTACGGCGGGAGTTATTTGCGTTTTTAGCTCGAATTTCTTTAGGCTTAGCTGAAATTTAGACACTACTTTCTTCATTAAATAAATCAATAAAAAGTGAAGGAATTGTCCCACAGCTTTCTTTTTGACGCCATTGGAAAAAGCGACCTTTTTTACTCCAGATCTAACTCGACCTATGGTCGAAAAAATAAGCTTTTATCTCGAAAGGAAAAAAAGGTTACAAGCCTTTTTAAATCAAGTTTAAGAAATCTCGATTCCATTAAAATCGTGAACCATTTTCTTTCGCATTTTAATTCCTTAAATTTATTTTATTTTGTGTTTCCATGATTACGCATTTTAAATCCATCTCTCTGAATTTAATTTCTTAAAAGTATTTTAATATCTGTCGTCATTGTTTGGAAGGGAAATATTGATGTTTTTTTTAATTTATTTTTTATGCCTGATTGTTGAATATACGGCACTTGACAAAATTTTTATTTTCAAGGTAGACTGGGCAAAGCCGGGCAACGCAGCTAGTGTCTGCTATGTTGAAGTAGCGTGTTTTGCTTCTTGCTTGTGGTTTCTTACTAATTCCGTGTTAATCCACAATCGAAAAGCACTACAATCAAGAGGCAAAACACGCTACGCCGTTATAGCAGAATTTTGCCCAAAGATGGAAGAAGTGTCGCTACTTAAGCTCCGATCTAGGGCTTTAAGTTAAACGAGGTCCAGATAATCGAGTTTCTACTGTACATGAGACCATAACGAAGTTGAACTGAACAAGGTGGAGGTTATACAGTCGAACCTCCATATATCGAAGCAGCAAATTTCCGGAAAAAAATTCGATATATAGAAATATCGAATTAAAGAACCGATCTAATTTTATCGTACAAATCTCCTAAATCACTAAAATTAAAGCTAATTTTCGTGTATAAAACCCAATTTCTAATTTATACGAGCAACGGATTAAATGAAAGTTGAAAAATAAAAAATTAACAGTAATTACATTTTTGCGCCGTCATACATCTTCTTTCTTCTGCAATTAACTTGATTCGCAACATTAGGGGAGTTTCATTTTGACAGTGTAATCGAGAGAAAAGTAAAAAATCAATCTACTTCACTTGAATGATTTTTACTGAAGCTAAAAAACCAGGAATGATAATCAACAGACAAAAGGGATAACTTGAAACTGATTTTACAGTGTTACTGGTTACAACTTAGATTTTAAATAAACTTGAGGGAATTTAAGAACTCCAGAACGGAGCAACGACCTATCTACACAGCCCTCAACCACAGATTCCTTAAGAGTTTCGTAGCAACCTTTAGTGAACATAATTTTCTCCCCTAATTTTCATTTTTCAGAAGACAAACAGTCTGAAGTGGGGAAAAAATCTACGAATGTCTCGAAAAAAATTTCGATATATAGAGATTTTTTCAATATATAGAAACAATTTTTCTATGTAATGAACATAGAAATTTGCTGAAATTTCGATACATAGAAAATTTCGATATGTGGAAGTTCGATATATGGAGGTTCGACTGTATTTTCAAAAAGTTTTGTTCTACCGAAAAAAAATTGAAACTTTGAAATGAAGAAAGTAATATGCAGTTTCGTTCAAAAGGTTTTACATTCAAAACGCTTTCTGTTAGAAGTGTACTGTTTTGTAGCTATAAGAAGTAAAGTACGCGGGGGGTAAACGGAAGCATGGGTAGATAGATATAAACGAACTCTATTACCAAATTAATAGTGATTTTTGAGGCTGCACTGTTGTTAAGTGAATATTAGGCAACATAAAGAAGACATTCTCCGAGTTCTGCGTGGTTACAAACAACTGCGTAGACGTTATAAATGTTTGAAGATGACATCGAAAAAAAGAGTTGTACACTTTTGTAATTACTTTACATAAGTTTAAAGCCTACCATCGATTACATGGAAAGTCTAATATCCGGTTTTTAGGCGGAAATGGACGTATCCATTAGTTTATAGGGGTGTTAGTTGGTTTGTTTTAGATGCGCACTTTTGCCTCTCTACTATTTAGCCTTAGTTCTGTGAAAATGAAAATTTGCTCACAGCAACATTTTTTAAATCTCAAGTATATTCGATCTATATCCTCACAGCAAAAATTACATGATTTATTTGTTCACAACAATGTTTTGAGCTTACCGTTTTGCTTTTACGTTCCTGAACGAAATGAAAATATTTTATTTTATTTTTGTTGTTTCCATGGTAACTATTTTTGTTTCCCCTTATTTTATTTTTGAGAATGCAATAAATGAATAAGGTACTAGTGACATTATAAAACGTGTGCATCAAAATCACATCGTTATTTTCTTTTCTCCCCTGCTGGATACATTCAGATGGAATCGCCTTTGCTTGGCACATTGTCAAGTTACATACAATCAGTAGTTAAACAGTAATTTGAATTTTTGCACGATTTTGAACTTTAAATGATTTTAGATTAAAGTTTTAATCTAGTCTCAAGCTCCCAGCAGGCGGTAGATTAAGTAAAGATAGTAGTGAGTATCGCTAGAAACTTCTTTTCTAAAATGGTTGAGTACTTTGCGATTATCTACCTACATTTCATTCTTTAACAAACAGTCATAAAGTCAATTTTGCCACACCTTCTGAGAGTTTTGTCAATACACAAAATTTTGTCTCTCAATTCATCCAAAAAAAAGAGAGGGAAGGATCTAAAACCGAACCATTGACATTCAGTTTACATTTACCCCACTGACCCCACCAACTGTCGAGCCACAGTTCTACTACATTTACCCCATTGACCCCACCAACTGTCGAGCCACAGTTCTACTTAAACCACATTTTTCCCGCAAGATCTTTTTCAGGAAAAATTTTGCAACGCCACAAGTTCTGAGGCCAAGATTAACGACATATACTATTTATGTGTCCCACATAAAGCGATTCCTTTTTCTTCGCGGTAGAAAGAAATCGATAATTCAAAGCCTCCCTTTCGAACAATTCATCTCGCTCTTTCTTCTCGAATCAAAAGGTAAACAACAAGTTTCGCGACGAACCGCTTCTTTCGAAGTAAAGACACACAAAAGCAGTTTTTTAACTTTTAAGATATTGGATGGCAACGTAAAAATCATTCAACTAAAAATCATTCAACATGATAAGTCAACGAGTGGATTTATCGAAGCGTCGCGGTAGGATTTAATGCAACTTTATTGCATAAATTAAACTCGTGGAGGATCAATCTTTGTTAACCCCTTCAGAAAGAATTATGAAATATTTAACCAAAAATTTTGATATTTGGTACACAGTGTACTATGGTAAAGGGTATCTTATAGACAAAATTTTGAGTTTATAGGAGAAAAATTAAAAGAGTTATGGCACGTCCAATATTCCAAACTTATATTTTTGAAATCAATATTTCATATACAAAAACGATAAAATACCAAACAAACTTCATTATAAAATATTCTACACACAATTATAAAACATAATATAAGCGTTTGAAACGATTAATTAAAGATTATATATTTTTTAAAAAATCATTAAAAAACCTCGCTTTTCAGATGAAAATCCATGGTTGGAAAAATGAGCCACTCTCTATCTCTCAACCCTCATATGTCAGTGTTGTCAATCCCAAAACGAAAAATGATTTCACAGATTATAATAAGCAGAGTGTAGAGTCAACTACAAAAAATATCAACTAATTAAATCAATTATTAAATGATTAACAGCTGTTTAAAGTGGTTGTCCGGTATACCGGACACCAGGTCTGAAGGGGTTAAAGTTAGATGTTTTACTTTAAGTGTAAATAAATTTCGCTATGTGATTGGTAGATACGAGTCAGGTGGTCGTGGTCTAATGTAGAACGATATTGAAAATCGTTCGACACATGAAATAACTTCCACAAAAATAATTACACAACCTTGAATTTACGTTGAAATTCAATTTTAACTTTATTTCAATTTTAAAAAGTTGAAGTTCTGCCAAGAACTGCAAGGAGTTTAAAAAATTTACTATCGTCAGTACTTTGGCATAGATAATTACGCCTTATCTATGACTTTTCTAAGAGAGACTAACTTTCGCTAGTCATATCTTTTCTCCACCTAACCATTTGAAGATACAGTACAACCTCGATATCTCGAATCTCTCGGGACGGGAAAAAATTTTAAGATATCGAGTTTTTGAGTTGTCAAGGTTTTTAAAAAATTACTCGAGTAATTTTCACATTTACACACACGTACGCTATATGCATTTATATATGTGCTATGGGACCACTTTGAATTACGATCAATAAAGTAGTCTTCAATATTTCACTAGATTTGAAATTTTCTAATTGTCGAAAATGCACAGGATGAGATTTTGAAATGAACAATAATTTCAACTTGGTTTTTCACCTAAAAATTTAAAAATTCTAATTTTGTCTTTAAGCAGTAACCTCACATTCAAAAAGTTTTCAGCAGCCATTTTGTAGGAGTTAAAAAAACTAAATAATGAAAATAAGGAACGCATTTTCCGTTTTCGCTTGAAAACTGACGGACGAAAAATCAAACCCCTTTCCTCTAAGTGGACAACATGTTCGAGAGAAATGCACAAAAATTCTAAACTCTGGGGAAAACACAGCACCCCCTTCATACCAACACTCCCCTATTATCTTGCCACAATCCCCTATTGACAAAATTTCCAAGAAAAGGGATGAAAAACGTTAAGCAATTGTTCCTACTACTGGTTTTACTACAAAAATTGCCAAAGCAAAACGACAACTGAAACTTGCTTCTGCGCAAAAATTTCGACATACCAAGGGTTTCGAAAAATAAATTTCGAGATAACTATGGAAAATACATAGGGGGTTTTTATAGAAAATGCTGGGGAAAATTTTTGTTTCGAGACATTAAGGGTTTCGAGATAAGGAGGTTCAAGATATCAAGGTTTGACTGTAGATAATAGCACATAAAACTTGCGACATTTCAATCTATCAACAGATCTAAGTTTAAACAAACGTCTCAATTTGTTTTTCAGTTATTTAAAAAAATGTTTGGGTTTCTTTTCTTTTCTTTTCATGAGTTGGGGGAGAGTCGATAGAAGTGGGACAGTGAGAGGAGTGGAACATCTGCATTTATGTCTAAATAAAAGAATGGAATCTGGTTCTAATTTTTTCACTACGCGAAGCACCTATACACGCAAATAAATTCACGATGATCAGTTGAGTAGTTAAGGCGTGAAAAGATAACAAACAAACAAAGTCACTTTTTGTTTTCTGGATGTATTAATAGTTAGATTACAATGTGCGTGTTGGTAGTACTACTGTTTTTCAACTATAGCCTTCCTTCGTTTTTTTTTTTTTTTTTTACAGTATCGCTCGTTCACGGATGCTACAAATAATGACTAATACGAAAACAATTTGTGGATTTTTGGCATTTCGAACTAATCGAGTTCATCTGTATTTGAACATTAACAGTTAAATTAAGCCTAAATGTATTGAGCTAGCTTTACGTGAGAAGCATTTTAAAAGAGAGTCCTGCAACGAGAGAGATGGGACGCCATCAGGGGAAGAGGAATGGGATACATCCTATTCACGACTCCCTAGTCAGTGTTCCGTTGCATCCTCTTATGTCTGGAGTTGTTACCTTTTATTCTCTTATTTTAACTATTCTTTCCGTTAGTGGACAGGTTGCACTAGGAGGAAAAGATTGGGAACACTGTTCTCCCAAGTAAAACGCACGGTGGGAAGATGGTTGGCCAACGGTGGACAAAGGCAGAAACCGGTAGGGAATGGTGGGGTGGCAACGAAGGATGAGCCAACAATGGCCCTACAATTTCTGAGTATCGTTGGGCCAACCGTGAATATTTTCAATGGGCAATCGTTGGGAAATTGTTAGGCACTATATCAGATCATTGACCCTTCGTTGGCATATGGTTGGTTGGGTAACGATTACCGAAGCGGACATTGCCTACCATTGGTCAACCATAAGCTCCACCATTAACCAACAATCTTCCAACCGATTGTGCTACTAGGGTTAGTACTTAAAGAATGCTTTCCTGTCATGGGATAACTGCTGCAACAAAACACAACTTACAGAGTTTGCATCCGGCCATTCCATTTTATTAAACTTGTTTTCTTAGTATAACAAAATAATCATTCAATTTTATAAACGCTTGCATACAGCTTATTTGAGCTCCACAACTTTATACTAGCTTGAAGTTGTGATTTTCTATGTCGCATTAGTTTTTACCCAGTTATCAACGCAGTTTTAGTTTTATAACATTTTTCTCCTCCCTTCACTCCTGAAAAGTACTCTGGGTTAGCAATTCCTTTTCGTTTGTGGGCAAGGTGCACATAGGGTTCGCTTTCCGTTACTCTATTTTAATGTGAACTTACTACAGTAGTTCCCAACGTGGGTTTGGTCCCCTAAACCAAATCCGTCCCGCGAAGCTACTCCGTGTGGCTCCCTTGTTTTGTTAAAAGTTAAATTTTAATGCACGATTAGGGACAATGTCACAAATTTTGAGCCAAATATGAAGAAATTGGTTTTTGAATACATGCATAAGCATCAAGTACAGATAACAACAATTATTAGTTTTTAATTTTCTTTCCTTTTCCATATTTTTCCATGTTATTTAGAAAAAAATGAAATATTTTTTAATTGTATATGTATTCTGCCATGCAAGAATGGTTTCAATATGAGGTGGGGCACTCGGCAGATAAAGATTGGGCACCACGGATCTAGCAGATATGCGATATCAAAAATATTATGTCAACACTTTTTTCGCCAACGCTGGATTAAAGCAACCCATGCCTCTCTTGTTTTCAACCGGTTTTGAGGTAGATTTGTCCAAGGCCGAGCGCTAAGAAGAGCTGACTATAACAATAATTTAAAATTCACTAGAGGACTGTACTATATTTTTACAGCTCTTAGTCCCCCCCCCCCTATATTTTAACTCTCCGCCTACATATTTTCCCCTACATATTTATCACCCTATATTTTTACAGCTCTTAAAACCCCAAAACAATGATGAACAGTTTCGCTCAGCTCACTGCGCTTGCTCAGAATTTAGAGCCTACCAGTAAGAATATGTTTATCTATTGTCCTAAACTCTGCGTTTAAACATTGCTTTACCCACACACACTGTTAAAAATTTTTCGGAAAATTTACGGTAATTGTTACTGGCATCCATGTTGCCAGTAACTATTACCGTAAAAATCAAATGTTACTGTAAAATTTTACGGTTTCCTCGGTAGGCCACAGCAACCAGTTGGCGCTGGGATCGCTTATTTCTCCGGTATAAATTACCGTAAAAATCAGCGATGCGTCGGCGATGCAATTTTACAGTAACAATTACCAGAAAATCTTCCTGAATTTTTAACAGTGCACAAATGTCATTTATTATTCTCGTATTTAATTAATCTCAATTTACATTTTACAGAAAGTCAATTCAGCTCACTTTTCTTCGCTGAAGTCTACTTCTTCAGACATCTAACTTTGCATAAAAAACTCTTTCCAAAAATTTGGAGTTCGTAATCACATATGAAGGCTGTAAATTTTCATCACAGCTGTATTTCCATAAGTACAATTATTGTTTTTTTTTTTTTTTTTTTTTGAATAATGCTTTTTTTTTCATAACATAGACATCGAAAATGCATTGGACGCAAAATATCGATATTGCGCAGAACATGGATATTAATATTTCAACTGTGAAAATATCGATGCTTTATTAACAACATTGATGATTCAAAAACATCGACATCAATGTTGCATCCTAATGTTTGCATAATCTTTTAACTTATTTTTTTTATCTATACATTCTTTACTAGCTGCGATGCATGGTCTACTGAAAATAAAAGTAGTGTCCCGCAATGCATGATTAACAATCATCTATATATATATAAATGAATGTTTGTATGTCATCCCTGAATTAAAAAAATACCCGGCAGATTTGGCTGAAACTTTCACCGTTTGTTATTTTTGGTACTGGGAATGTTTATAGACCAGTTCGAAAAAAATACGATCGATAGTTCCTTTTTTATTCCAATTTAAGTCACAATCCATTGGATAAATACGAATAAAATTATCGGCTGCAGAAATTAATTCGCGTGAAAGATCTCATTGATAAGAAGCCATTTTTCTTGAGTTTGAACAAATAAATTCTTTCATTATTGTTTTATGGCTTTTCATGCAACGGGGGGATTTAAAACTTTTTCTATTTGATATTTTTAGCGATTGATTGATCTTGCAAACTGCGTGAGTACAAAATTTGAGTATAGTCACGGCTTCACTTGATACCTGGACCGATTATTATGAAAATTGCTATATATATGTATTTTTCCACGGAGAAGGTGCATAATATGCTCATTGAAGCCACTCGCCACCAGGTGGCACTGCAGAGTAGAAACTTCTGCCCCGTTCAACCGATTGTCATGAAAATCAGTATAATGATGTATTTTTTTTTGTTAGCGTAGCAACGCGCGTCGGGTACAGCTAGTGCTTAAATAAAAGAAACAAAAAGCGTCAAATTTCCCGTCAACGTGTAGAAAAGAGAAATCGACTCAAAAATTTTATTTAGACCTCTTTGGATTTTTTTAAAATTCCAAAAAGTCAGTTATTGTTTTTAATAGGCGTAAACATTCCATTTCGCAGATTTTCTGGTGATCCTCCCCCCTCCCCTTTAATCAAACTTCTAATAGGACTTCTGTGTCAAATATGGCCAAAATCCGACGTAAACTAGATTTGAAAAAGAATACACACGCACGTACTCACATTTTTATATAGAGTGATATATTTTGATATATTTATTTATTTTTTAATGATTTCCTAAAAATTTCTCGAGATCCCCAACTTTGTAAAAAAATTTCGTTTAGATTTTTTTTCTCGTTGTGGAATAATTAAATTCTTACAGGATTTCTTTTACTTTTTTACGAATGCCTACACTCTGGGTATGCACCTACGAAAAAGAAAGTTTGAGAAACACTTGTCTAGAACTTAAAAACCGTTTTCTTGTTATAAGACAACTGTTGCAAAAAACACAACTTACAGGGTTTGATTCCAGTCATTTTATTTCACTAGCCGCCTGCATTTTATCATACCATTCGCATTTCAATGCTTCGTAAAAATAAGTAAATAAATAAATGATTTTAAAAAAAAAAGATCTGCTTTGATTTTACCTGTAGTAGAGACGAAAGCAACTCTGAATATTTAAAGAAAAAATCAAAATGTTTCTTATAAGGATTATAATAAATTACTGTTTTAATACTACGTGATAAAAATAATGTATTTCTTCATCATTCTTCATCCTATAAGACCAAAATCCTATATTTTATGTTACATTAAACATGATATGAAACCAATAAAATTTTTAAATATTTCAGTTCAAACTCCCCCCTCCCCTCCCCCCCCCAAAAAAAAGGCTACGTACTATTAAACAATAGACTGTTTGGGGGAGGGGGTGAGAGGGAACAATGCGCTGTTTTTACTTCCTTTTACAAAAAAGGAACTATTGTATTCGCGAAAAAAATGTCACTCAAAAATCGTCCTTAATTTCCATTTTGCTCACCCCCGAATGAATATTTCATCAAATCACCCAAGTTTTCTCGTGACGTCTGTATGTACGTATATATGTATATGCGTATGTATGTCGCATAACTCAAGAACGGTATGTCTTAGAAAGTTGAAATTTGGTACGTAGACTCCTAGTGGGGTCTAGCTGTGCACCTCCTTTTCGGTTGCATTCGGGTTTTTCTAAGGGAGTCTTTTGCCCCTTTTTGGGAGGAAATCATTGTTAATTTCGATGTAAATTCAAGTGGTGTTAGAATTTGGCGGACACTTGGCGATATATCGCCAGTCTTTCGGTCGCCAAGTTTTGTCACCAACTTGGCGACAAATTTGGCGATTTTTTTAAAATCTGGTTTCAATTTGGCCACTGTTGGTGATATTTCGAGAGTAAACTATTGAATCACAATAAAACTGCCAATAATGAGAAAATGACATTAATTTGGAGTAAAAGGAAGTCATGTGATGCACGCATCAGCTCTTTTTATTATTTTTTTAATTTTTTATTTATTTATTTATTTATTTATTTTTGACTAGTGGCACCCGCACGGCTTCGCCCGTAATAGAAAAATTAAAGGTCTTTTGGTTTGCCTGTATATTTACAAATAATGTATGGTGAATTTTCTCGCCAATTGGCTTGTACCGACGTTACAGTTCCACGTTATGATAATTTCGCATCTCGCCAATTGGCTTGTGCCCATGTTACGGTTCCACGTTATGATAATTTCGTAATTTATGATAGTTTTTTTCTTAAAATTGGAATAAAAAAAGAACCACATCGAATTTTCGAAAAATCGCTTCGAGGTGCACACCCCCATGCTACATACTAACTTCGTGCCAAATTTCATGAAAATCGGCCGAACGGTTTAGGCGCTATGCGCGTCACAGACATCCTACAGACATCCTACAGATATCCTACAGACATCCAGACATCCTCCGGACAGAGAGACATTCAGCTTTATTATTAGTAAAGATGCGCGTCACAGACATCCTACAGACATCCTACAGACATCCAGACATCCTCCGGACAGAGAGACATTCAGCTTTATTATTAGTAAAGATGCGCGTCACAGACATCCTACAGACATCCTACAGACATCCAGACATCCTCCGGACAGAGAGACATTCAGCTTTATTATTAGTAAAGATGAGCGTCACAGACATCCTACAGACATCCAGACATCCTCCGGACAGAGAGACATTCAGCTTTATTATTAGTAAAGATGCGCGTCACAGACATCCTACAGATATCCTACAGACATCCAGACATCCTCCGGACAGAGAGACATTCAGCTTTATTATTAGTAAAGAAGATATTGAGGATAGGGGAGATCAAGAGTGCAATGAAATGTGATATTTAATCCATACATGAAAGGAAAGAAAATACATCTTATCGAGGGAAATCTTTTTCCGTTATTTATTTCCGTTAGCATCAATCACCACTCTATTGCCTCTCCCACCAAAACGACCTGATCTATCGAAAATTTTGAGCTGTGAAAAAAACATCCCTCTTACAAATGAAATACTTTCCTGTTTCCAAAATTAACCCTTGATAATACAATTAACGCGAAAATCACTATTTAGTTATATTTGTTAGCCTTTATTTAAACTGGGTTTTTTAAGAAAATATTTAAAAGCTAATTTACTGCTTCTCCCCATTCTCTCTCTGGTTTTTGCTTTCTTCCTTTTAAATCCAAAATCAGTTATGGGGATATTTTTTGAAAATCGTTAAAAAAATGTCTTACCAATGAATACGTTTGGTCAGGGCCGTCGCTAGGTCAAAAATCGGAGGGGGTGAACGCATTTGGCGTCCCCTTAATTGTTTCAAACGCATGTTCCAATATGCAGAGAGAGAGAGAGAGAAGATTCCGCTTCTGGTTTAGCAGGGATAGTCATATTAAAGGATAATATTCAGTCAGAAATAGTGGGTGTCGACGGGCTACCTCCTGGAATTTTTTCAAAATTGAAGATATAAAAACGCAGTTTTAGACTGTATTTTAAGTTGGGGAGGAACGAGAGAGCAGGGTGGTCATTCTAAACTACTTACGTTTCGACTTCGAGATTTCCCGTCACGTGATCGATGTTATCGAAAAAATCTCGCAACGTTGAATTCTGAACAGCTCGCAGCTGTCTTTCGAAGAGGCGCCAATTTTTTCGATTAGTTTGTTCGGCCAGGAAGTACACGTGACTTCTTCCAACCAATGCCCTTTCAGTGCAGCTAGTTTTGTTTTGTTTAATTCTTGGACGGAAAAGCGCGAACTTTGACGACTGGCACGCTAATGGCTATTCTTCAAAGAATACGTTTTACGTTACAAAGAATCACGCCGAAATAATTTTAGATTTTCTTGAAGCAAATCCTGATGTTCTTAAAAATTAATTCTCCGAGAATTTTAAAAAAATAGTACACAAAGGAAAAATGGCAGAATGCTCCGGTGCAAAAAGCTTAGTCGAATGGCAAAAAGTAAGTCGTATTTTTTGCATATTTCAATATTACAGTGTCTAAAACAAAAATCGAAGAGGTTAAAACAGCCAATACATAAATTTGATAAAAATTATCCGTAAATTTTGTTGATTTACTATATAACACCATCTATATTAGTAAGAATGTCTTATATGAAATATATTTTTCCCAAGAAACTATAATCGAAATAATAATAATAACTTAAAAAAAATAATGATACTAAAAAAAATCTTAACCGTCATAAATGCAGATGAAAAAATATAAATAGTTCGTAATCGTGGATTGAATATTATGTTGTTGCCGTGTCTAATGAAGTGCAGAGTGCGAAAGGTTTAGAGGCATCCAAAAGTCTTGATGAAAAAATCTGCTAATTCAAATTGAATAAAAATAACACTAAAATGGGGGGGGGGGGGAATTTCAATGGCGCTAATTGCGCCATTGAAAATTTTAAAGGGGCTTGAGGGGTATTTTTTTATTTGGGGGGCTCTTGCTTTTGGAGGGGGAGTCTTCCGGATATTCGGGGGGAGGGTCACCCCTAAAAAATGTAAAAGGTTTGTTGTGCTAATTGAGCTTTTGGGGATGGGAGCAGACATAACAGAATATATAATCTTCCATATTAGGATTAGTAATGTGAAAACCAACTCTCCCCCCGCTCCAGTTGCAATTATAACAACAATCTCAGTTTCAAAGACATGTTCCAGATTTTTTTTTCTCTTCTCCTTTAAAATTATAATTAAATAAGCATATGCTAAATAAAAAGTATTACTTCTTCAATATTCCGGTTTTCAAATTCCATTTTTTCTAGGTATTTTTTCCAAGACCCAATCTTAAGATATCCTCAAAACAGTACTTTTCTAGATTTTTTTTTTTTCAAAACAAGCAACTTGTACCTATGATTACACAATTCCATCTTTATTTTCAAGATTAAAAAGTCAAAACAGCAATCTTGGTTACAAGAGCAGTTTAAAATAAATAAATACTCTGCTTCTGTAAATGTATATTGAAAAATATTCGTAAAAGGAATAAATTTTTCAATCATTATTTCTCTTCAGCTGATAAAGAACTTTAAAGTTCAACCCAAAGGAAAGATCCTAAATTGAAGAAGAAAAGAAAAAAGGAGCATTTTGAAGCATTCTCTTTTCCTTGAAATGCATCATATTATATAGCAGCCAATTTACAAATGCTTACAGTATAATCGAATACAGTATTTATATAATATTGCTAATTTTGATGTTGGCGAAATGGAAAATCAAATTTTAGAAACAACTCCCCAGAAATTACCAGCCTTTCTACTGTTTTGTAATTAGTTAATCAATATCAAATTTCAATAAAGGAAAATAAATTATCTTACAAATTGAATTCAATTGAAATTGAATATTGACAGTAGGTAATAAATAAAAAATTTAGGAAAAAAGGGGGGAGGAGGATTTTATAGCAAAAGAAGACAAAAAGAAAAAAAAAAGGAAAAAAAAATTACCTACGTCAGCGGCGTACCTAGCATGGGTGACACCCGGGGCGGTAATTTGTGATGTCACCCCCCCCCCCCCCCGCTAAAACGCAAAAAAAAAAAAGGGATTGTATATTCTGTGTAAATTTGAAATTCATACAATTTTCAGAAACAACTAGTACTTTTGTGAAAAACTAAATTTTAAGTGGGATAATGTACAAAAGAAAAATAAAATTTATAAACGCTTTTTACATAAAATTTACCCTAGACGCATTTGTGCAGGCCGTCGAACGGTCAAAAAAATAAGAGGGAGTAGGAAATTCCTAGCCCCTTAATTATTTCAAATGCATTATATCTTGAAAATTTGGAGTGCCCCCGATTCCCCCCCCCCCACCCTTACCTTAATTCCTAAATGATGGGTTTGGTTACAAGAAAGTGGAATCAATGGAAGTTATCAACCGTAGCCGAATGCATTTTCATTCACAAACTAACATTTTACATTGAAAAAGAAGTTCTTAACACGTGTCTGAAATTTAATTCGGATGTTTGTGCATTATAATGTTGTTATTAGTTAAATTAAGCATTTTAAGCTTTGAAAACTTATTGCAAAGCGAAAAATGTTGCATATATACCTATTTTATGTTTTCAGTTATAACCCCCCCCCCCCGCCCCCTGCACCATTTTTAGGGTTGGCCACATCCAAATTCGTTTTCCTCGAGCCAATACCTTTCAGAAAGACAAACTCCCAAATTGTATCACAAAAATCGCACAATCTCACCTACTTTAGGGCAGTCGAGATTTCGCTCCGCAAATAAGCGCCCGAAAAGTCACTTTTCCCCTTCTTTTGGCGATTGGAATCGCTACTTGCGAGAATTTCCTTTCGAGATCGCTTTTTTCCCTATAGCGCCATCTAGTGAGGCGATCAGAACTAATCTCGCAAGGTGAATTTCGAGCTTGGAATAAGCGCCCTGAATTTTGATGCAGTTAGAATGATATCGCATTTGGCGAGAATATTCTGACATTTAGCCTGCTGTAACACTATTTATCTTATTTGGCAAGAAATGTTTTATTCGGCTGGAGTAAAAGTGACTAAACAGGTAGCAATTCAAGGTTTGAAATAAATTAGTACAGTGGTGGCCAAAATTATAAAGACAAAAGAAAAATCCCCAAATTCTTAACTGCATTTGGTTTGAAAGTTCTGCAAATTTTGTGACTTAATGGTAATAGATACATTTTTAAATACTTTCATTTGAAATACATAGGATCACATTTTATCTTCATAGAATGAAGTTTGAATTTAGACATCCCTGTAATATCGATAAAATTATAAGGACAATTAGATTTGTGTATTCTAAAAAGCTAAATTTGCTTGTTTGTTGTGCCCAGTGCACTACATGACGATATAAATGCTTAGCAAGCGATTGGGGATGTCACATTTTATTTTTAGTCATGCCGCTAGGTACTAAACTTAGAGAGTTTGAGAAAGGAAAAGTGGTTGGTTGACGAACATCTCGACTTACTGCACGTCGAATAACAACAAATCTAAATCGACAGAGATTGGTCATTTAGAGTTTTCTCAAAAATCTCGGCAAATAACTGCCACAGAGACAAACAGGTAGGAAATTTTCTGTTTCTGTACGTGTGGAACACATGATAATAAGAACTTGCTCCAAAAAACAAACATCATGAGATATTAGATGGGAATTCAAGTTAAAATACAGTTCTCGAACTGCTCAACATGTTTTATAAAAAGAGGAAGAATTTCATGATGTGAAACTAATGTCACGACCGACTCTTAAATAACTTCATAAGAGACCCAGTGTTGAGCGTGTCGAAAATTTCGTTGTTATGGATAAAAAGTGGGATAATGTAATCTTTTCTGATGAGAAAAGGTTTAATTAGGACGGACTAGATGGTTTTTGCCACTTCTAGTTCTTGACACATAAAGCACAATATAAATAAACACAGATAATGATTGCCTTTTCTAATATGTGCAAATGTGTTTGTCATTTTTTTTCCCCTTCTTTCTAAGATTTCATTGTTGCGATCGTAATATACCCAGGAAGCAACCATCTTTTCCTACTTCGGTCTAATCAGATTTAAAAACAAATTTCCACTCTCCGTAACTTTTTCCTTCCAAGAACAAGTCTCATTCTCGTACTTGTTCCTCGGCATCATTAGCACCTGACCAAGAATAGCAAAAATCAGTCCGAGAAACTTCCCGGGAACACGTTTAATGGGTTGCGGGGAGGGATTCGAATTCATAGTCATTCTACCAAAACGTGCCCAGTGTGCTGAGTAGCTCAACTTCTTAGGGAGATGGATGCAAAATATCTCTCTTCGCTCTGAAGGGAAATGAAAGTTATAGTAACCATATTTTGGATGTTCTTGCCTTTCGAAACAGATAACGGGTTGTGGATGCCTTGCGCTGAGTGTTAATGCTTGTTGATTTATCATCTCGTCAGTTTCGTCGGATGCATTTCTTTCCTTCGCCGGTTCGATTCTGCGGACATTGTTTCTGAAATAATGATTTTTTATTATGCTCAAAAGTTGTTTGTTACATGTTACTTTTCCGCTGTACAATATTTCGTAAAGAAAGAACTGGATATGTTCTGCGATACACAGGGGAGTTTCCAAAGGTCTCGTCCAAACGGCATGTGGACATGTGTCAGGTCATGAGGTTAACCCTGTACAAATATCGCACTGCAAATGTGCACGACAAATTACCCAAGAACTGGGGTTGCAAACGCGATTGAGACCCGCAGATCAATAAAGCCTAGACACGCTCTAGGATCTATAAATCGTCAAACAACCCCCTGTATTCTGTGGTGATATATAAGGCAGTGGTGGATTTACTATGTCGCTATTTCATTGTTTTCTTTTAATTATTGTTTTGTTTATTTGGCAGATTTTTAAAATTTTATGGGTCTTAATGGTTTTTATTTTTAGTTCAGTGAAATACCGTTACAACGAATATCAAGAGGCCACAAATTTTGTTCGTTGTAACGGTCATTTCGTTGTAATGGAATCCAAGCAATATAATGAAAATTAAATCGGGATTAAAAATTTACCTCGTTGAAACGGAAATATCGTTGTATTGGTATTCGTTAAAACGAGATTTAACAGTATTTTTCTTTAGAATACTTAATCTTATATAGGCGGGGTAATCCATTGGTCTAGAACCATTGCACAGAGAGGTATTCGAGCCAAAAAGCTGGCCAAAAGTCGAAATGTCAAGTTTACGGATTGGTGTCGGCCTTAAGTCTCAAAACAGGTGGATAAACATGCCATTAATGTGGAAGTGTTCTTTTTTCATTGAAACTATCCATAACAATTTGCCAGCAGTCGGAACTTAGCACTTATATGATTCGTTTTTCTTTGTTTACGACATTCGAGATTTTCAATAAACCTTCACCGTCTATTTTTCTCGTGAAAATTATATTAGAAGAAAAAAAATTTATGATTTGGCTTGGGGAAGGTTTATAGTCTATTATTTATCAATTTCTTTCTTTCTTTCTTTCTTTCTTTTTTTTTTTTTTTGACTGTTAGTATTTTTTAATGCAATTCTTAAAGCCTCACAAAAATGCCATCCATTTTTTTTTTTTTTTTTTGGAATTTTTTATGTAAATGAATGTTTTAAACACTTTGTACTCATTTGTACTGCTTCTAAGTTATGTCCTATGTTACTTTAGAATGCTTACTTTGTTAGTCTGCAGCAAAGCAAATAGAAATGAAACTAGCTGAAATTATTTATTTCTCTTATCGAAAATATCGAAATTGAAAAATATCACCTCGTTTTATTTCCTTGTCTGACTTCGAAAGTCCGTAGCATCAAATTGTCTGTCTATAGTCTAGTTCAGAGTTACCCAAACTGTGGTCCGCGGATTCCCGGGGGTCCGCGAGTCCATGCCAGGGGTTCCGCAATGCTATCCAGCTAAAACATTAAGTGTAATTGTGATTGAAGGACGAGTAACGCTATTTTAATTTTTTTTAAAAAAGCACATTGAAAAGGAATAAAAAAGTTCTTGCTTAAGTACATGCAGGACGCAGCGTTTCCCCCTCCTCGGAACTCTCTGGAAAAAAAATTTACACATTAATTAATTAATTTTGTGCACATGACGAAGTTCATATTTTTCAAAACTGCCAGGATAGCGTTTGCCCGAGCCATAGTTAATAATTAAAATCCTAATATGCCATAAAAATACTACTCACATGAAAAATTAACACACTTAAACTAAACTAACAATGTTTTTGTTCACTAACTTCAAAACTTCCATAACTCAAAATAATAATCTAAGAAATGAAATCCAAACCAGGGCTCTGAAAAATATACAGAACAATGAATAAATAAAATTTAAAGAAAAAAAAAGCGTAAAAATTTATTAGGGAAAAAAATTCTATTTTTTTTTTTTTTGAAATTTTTTTTTTTGGGGGGGGGGGTGTAATTTTTTTGGTGGGGGTCCGCGGAGGTCTGATGTGTGGGAACCTCTGGTCTAGTTTATAATATCCTGTAGTTGTTTTGAATTTATGCACCTGACTGAACTTGTGACCCAAAAATAACCGAAAAAATGAAAATTCATGAAATTAATAGTCTGATCTTTTTATACCTTTATTATTTTTCTGTGCAAACTTTTGCTGCATATTGTCAAAATAGAGAGTACTAGCAAAAATACCCGGCGTTGCCTGGGTTAGCAATAATTATCAGAAACAATCGTTACTTTGTTTTCTGTTTTAAGTGAAAGAACTTAAAACACACCTTTTTGACGTGACTTAAAATCTAGCTTCTTCCTTACTCATAAAAATAAAGTAGCAGTAAGTAAAAAGAGCAAAATAGTATTCATTTAGAAACGAAAACACGAAATTTAAGCGTATACAAATTTGAAGAATTTCCGAAATATGAAATTAAACTTCACATGTTTAAAAAGATTTATCAATTAATACATATTATTATTATTATTTTTTTTTTTACATTCAATCTTACCTTCTCTGTATGTCTATTGAAGAACGAACTGTTTAAAAAAATGTAGCCGCGCGCCCGTGATCCCCTTAAACTTGTTTTAGTTATTTTGGAAAATCTGAATTATTGTGGGTTCTAGGTGCGATTTAAAATATTATATATGCTAAAATACTTTTGGTCACCATAAAATGGCGCTAGATAATTTCATCCGTAATGTTTCCAAAATAAGTAGTAAAATTTGGCGATGGTTTGAATTTGTGCACAAAGTCACATTAATGGAAGTTTTTGTGCTGTTTATGGATTTGCTTAATTTAGTTGCTGGATTATTTTACAGTAAAAAAAGTTTTTAAAGATTCTTTGACTGACGATATTTTGTTTACATGGTGAAAGCTGACAAACATTATTACGTAGTCTTTGACTTCAAAAACCGTGACAGTTGAAAAAACTGCCAAATGCATCCGCTACTGAAATCTTTCTGCATAAATTTTGGCGAGGTTTCTGCTGTTAGATTGGATTATTAGCCAATCTTGGGGAAAAAACGTTACTTTAAGATTTGACTTGAGAAAAGCCTCAAACAGTCAGGCGAAACATAAAAACATTCAACAATTCTAACTATGAACTGGGAGTTGAAATGATACACTAAATAATGAATTGGGTTGAGGAAAGCCTTCGAACATGGAACAAAAAAAGCCCATAACTCGTTTTTCATACAACTTAGAACTTTCTAACAGATGCTATCTTCAGCAGAAAAATAAGCGCTTTCGATGGACACATAATTTTAATATGTGCACGTATTTTTTAACCGTCATATTGGGGCATTTATGCGAAAATTTGGACAAATTAGAATAAAAACGGAACTATCAATCGGATTTTTATCGAACTGGTCTACAAACCTCCCCAGTACCAAAAAGAACAAGCGGTGAAAGTTTCAGCCAAATCTGCCGGGTAGTTTCTGAGATCTTAGGGAACAAATTTACCAAAGTCCATTTTTTTAATATATATTATAAGAAAACTTGGAAATAGTACGAATGAGAACAGAATATTTGAAAACATTCACTTACAAAAAATACAAAAAGAGGGGATGTGTCTTTGTGAGGCTTGAAAAAAGGCATTAAAAGAAATAATAAAAATATATACATATAAATTGATGAATAATCTAGTACAAACCTTGCTCGAGCCCTTCCATAGTAAATGTTTCCTCTAATATCACTTTTAACGCGAAAAATAAGACAATGACGGTTGTTGAAAAACTTTAATGTCCTAAATAAGGACAACCGAATCGTGAAAGTGTTAATTTCCGACTGCTGGTAAATTTTTATGGTTAGTTTCAATGAAAAAAAGAACGCTTTAACATACTGTCATGTTTATTTGCCTATTTTGATACTCAGGACCGACAATAACCAGTAAAGTTGACAATTTCGAGTTTGGCCAGCTTTTTGTCTGAAATATCCGTCTGTGCATTGGTTGAACCTGGTTTTAAGTGAAACATTTGCTTAGGAAGTTCAATCTCCTAACTTATTTCGTACCTTGCACATTTGGAGATCAGACATTATTTATTCTTGGCGAACCACTCCCGTGGATGATCGTTTCTAATGAGGATCTTCTGGACCCTACTGCTCTGCAGGGAAGTGATCCATTTCTTATCCGTTTCACACGTTCAGCTAATGGAATAGAACGCGAATGTGGGTGGCAGTTTCGCGAAGACGTGATGAGACTTACCAACAGAAAGGGTTGTCCGTTGACCTTGTTTATGCGACTAGAATTCGGAGGGGTCATAACAGTGCAGTAAGCAAATATATTTTCGTTTTATTACCACATCAGAACTCTATCCTTCTGTTGAACTCGAATACTCTCAACTTTTAAAATCGAGTGATGTCTGTAAGTTGAAATGAATGTGTGTTGTATAAAATGTGACTAAGTACAGTCTGACCACCGATGTGATGGAAAGGCAAACATCACATCGGTGAAACAGACTGAAATGGCCGCATCTATAATCTATTAGTTTTCAGGGATGTCAGCTTTTGCAGGTGTATGTTAGCCTCTCAATTAAGCAGAGTCACATTCAAATAAGCGAATCACGCACAGAAATTGTTTTCTTTTCCTCATCATTCAGTTAGACTCGTCTTAACTGGACGCGTTTACCAATTCCATATAATCCGTGGTCAAACTTTAAGATCCCGGAATGCAGTCGAGCACATTCATAATGACACACCTCTCTACGATGCATCAGTTTTCATGTCAATAAAACGTTGGTCCCAGCAAATACTGAGTTGTTGAAAATTTGGATCAAGCTATGGAGAAATAAGCTAGGCTCCAATTGTTTCTTAAATATGGGAGTACGCTGCAGGTTGAATTTCGGAACTTATATTGCAAATTTTTCTTACTCCAAAGATGTGTGACATCATTCAATCGCAAGACTTGGAAAGGACTCTCCCTTCGACTTAAAAAACTTGAGTTTTAGCCCCTGTTTTTCCGAACTGTGTAGACTGACCAATAAACGAACAGGAACACTCAAGCGCAATTTAATTTTCAACGATTTGTAACATCGTCAGAAACTGCAGCATTTGGCTAGCGATAGTAAAAACCAATTTAATCGATCATGTGATTGTCTTTTTTTTTTTTAATCGGGGGAACTTTTGCAGTTTTTTTTTTTCAGGGGTGAGGGGAGGGGGAGGTTGGTAAGTAAGTAAAGGTACAACAACGTAGTAAATGAACAAAACTAAAATAAATGAACAAATAACTGGTGGTTAAACAAACAATTAACTAATTGTTTCCATCTTGGCATTGCTTCCAGGGAACTTACTGCTGCCAATTCATCGAAGGAAAAACTTCAGAAACCCTATTTTTAAAAAAATAAATAAATAAATTACAAGCTTCATTCACTGGTAAGTCTACTCTGTACTGTAATCAATATTTGCTCTAAATTTATTAATTTTAGTTAAAGAGCTAAAGCATCTGTTAACTATGCAAAACTTAACGTGTTTGCAGAAAAGTGAAAATAAAAGGGAAAAGCCTTTCTGTACCAAACTTAACGACCGCTTCTTTTGTTCGTGTTTTTGTGTAGCCCCCCCTACAGAAACAGTATCCGAAAATGTTAAGGAATAAGACTGGAGTTCTGTAAATAAACCAGCTACTTCCAAGCTCTAGCTTTCATCCGCGTTCCCTCTGGGGAATGGGAACGTATTAGCTAAATAGAAAAAGGTGAACTCTTTGATGCCCACCACATGACAGACGCATTTGCGAAAGATAAACTTTTCATACAGACGAGGAAAGAGAGAGGAAAAAAAAATGACGTCTGATTTGTGTCGAAGATAGTTCTTCCTGGTCTACGTTAATAGAATTGTCTATCCGAGTTGGCTAGTCGATTGTTTTTTTTTTTTTTTTTCATTTTATATTGATCATATGTCTCTGTGGATTCATTAACCTCTCAAGTTTCATCCTTTAGATTGTAAGCTTTGCTGTGGAATATGGATGTTTGCGGCGTTTTCAAAAAAAAAAAACAACTACCTACCTTTAGACAATAGTTTTTTAGTTTTAATGTCTCAGAATCATAAAAAAAAGTATAATTTATAAATTATTTGCTAATTTATAAAATACACTTTGAACTCAGAGGACACATGTGTCTCTCAACTGGTTAAAGCGTTTATGTTCAAGTGAATTGACGAAATCGGCATAATACGCACATTAGGGTGAATCGAAAAGCAGGAAATTTGGGTTCTTGATTTAGATACTCACCAAAAGTTGCAGGATGCTACTAGCGACTAAAATAACTACTACTACTACTATTTTTAAGCAAAGACTACCATGGCAGCTATTTTAGCCAAAATGACTATTTTTTAACCAATTGTAAAAATTGCGACTATTTTTATTCTTGGAAACAATTCCTTTCTTTCCTAGGATAAAAAAAATAGTTTTAAAAAAATTAAAATTCGCCGTTTAGTTTACTTTTTACTTTCTGGGAGGGGGAAGGAATAATATAATAAATAAAATGCAGCTAAAAATCGGGAATTTATGTTTGAAAATGAGCGATTTAAAAAATAGGCAAATGAAATAAGATAAACAAATTCACAATAAGAAATGTGTGATGTTCATATTTTTGCACGAAAAGGGTTTTGCGATCGCAACTAATGCGATGAGTTCATTTTTTCCAATCGCGAATTTTGCGAAAAGCTAGTTTTCGCTTCTACTATTTTTTGTCACCGTTTGAATTCTA
>NC_072732.1:13927445-14069517 GCF_026930045.1 Uloborus diversus
CAAAAAAAAAAAAAATCAACACCTCTTGGAACGATTGGCGTCAGAATTGAACCAAAGCCTGTTTACATGATTCACATATATTCCAAATTTCAACCAGAACGTTGCGTTACTTCTTGAGATAGGGCACTCACAATGGAAAAAAAGAACGGGCGATTGCGCTACCCCCTTTTTAGCTGTTGACACCAAAATAAAATCAGCTCTTATACCCACTAAGGGCTACTTGCTGATAAATTTTTCTTTCATTCCGTTCATTATTTCTTGAGATACAACAGTCACAATTGACGACAAAAAACGTTCTATAGCTCAACCCCCGTTTGAGTTATTGACACCAAAATTGAATCAGCACCTGTTCCTGTTAATGGCAACATATGGACCAAATTTTGTTTGATTCCGCCAGTTACTTGTCGAGGAATAGCAAGCACGCGTAACTCAAAAAACGTCCCATTGCTCCACCCCCCTTGGAGGAATTCGCGCCAAAGACCAATGGGCACAAGTTCACATAGGGGCACATATGTGTACCAAATTTCGTTCGATTTCATGCGGTAGTTTTTGCTGTAGAGCGGCCACAAAAACTGGTCACCCACAGACGTGACACACACACGGACAGACAGACATTTTCCAAAAATAGTCGAAATGGATTCAGCACACCTCAAAACGTTCGAATCCGTCAAAATTCGAAATTCGAAATTCGAAAATTTGCACGAATCCAATACTTTCTTCTATATATTAGATATAGAAGAAAGTAAAAAGAGGAAAATTTGCAGGTAGAATTTTTGACATTATCCTCAGCACGTGGAAAGAATGTGAGTTCAAAGGTTTGTTGTGTTCAACTACAAGCCTAACCTGCCCTACCTAAACTTTTTCTTTCCTTCGAAGAATTACTTTCAGAGATTATTCTTTTCATCCCCGACATTAATCCGACTCATTAATTTTCTTTAGTATACAGGCCCATTATGTCACGTTGCTAGAAAGTACCACCCAAAATCAAAATGATAGAGTTCTTTTCGCTTTTTGGAAAAATGTTTAATGCAAAAAAATACGAGTTTAATGAGCGAATTTAAAGGAACGTGCCGCCCTTCTTAGACTTTTAAGCGTGCATAACATTTCAAACATACTTAATGAAAAATAATCTCGTCAGAAAATCTAAAAGTTTATGTTAATGATGGTTTACATTGAGTCAAAAAATTAGAATACATTAAAATCAAAGCGGAGGAGGGAGGAGCATTTTCGAAAGAAGAAATATCAATACTTAGTAGCGTCACTTTTTGTTAGAATCAAGGCTTTAATCCTTTCAGTCCTGGTTTCCGCCAACTGTTTACATTCATCGCTACTGATATACTGTCTCGATACCCTCTTCAATGCGGCAATACGTTCAATTTTGTTGGTGGGAACTAGGCCTTGAAGCTTTACCTTTAGGTTTTACGATACCACAACTTCTCGATCGTGTTGAGATCATTGAGAAGGTATACTAATGGAGGGAGTCATAGCAAATGTCTCAGTGAAATAAGCTTGGGACCCAATGTTTCCCAGGTCAGGTGACTTGTTTGGCTGGGAAGTTGTCGCGTTTTGGCACGCAATCGCTCTTTTGGCATTAGATATTTTTCAGACGACGCGACGGCGCTTATTATGAAGTCGGGGCTACAAATAAGAGCATTTCTGGCTCCAACTCCTTTACCGCATAATAATAAATGAATAAATAAATAACGGATACAAGTACAGGCCTATCATTCAAACTCCCTCTCCCCACTTCTTTCCGGATTTTGAAATAAAATGTCATTGCATTTTTCATGTATTTTGATGATTATTCCCTGAAATGACGGGCATGTACAAATAGTTTAAAGTGTTCTGTTATTGACTGAAATTTTATGGATTAATATGTATTGTAATCAATGTTATGAAATGATTTCATACGCAGGCGCATACTAGTATCTAAATTGAAGCATAAAAAAGCAAATCTTTATTCTTGCGCATCTGCTGTTCACAGGAGCTTGGCGAGAAGATACTCGCCAACAAAGCAAATGTACACAAAATGCTTAAGAGCCGTTAAAAAAATTACTACTTAAGTAAAAAGTGTTTTTATGGAACTAAAATGTTATTTACACTCAAGATATACAATGTTTAATAACTTTTATAGGTAAAAAAAGTATAAAAATTTAAAAATTAATACCGAAATATGTTTCATCTACGAGTCGATTTAGTGATGGGACACGAAGCGGAACCTTGCTGAAGAATAAATATGTCACTGAATGTGCCGCTGTTTTTCCTCAGAAAAGAGTATCATGCCAGTGATCCAGTATATATTGATAAACAGCGGAATTCGCAACATTGTTTTCCCGCTGCTAGCAGTTCTTATGCTTCCTCACACCATAAAGGATGTCTCAAAGTTCAGACAACGTCTTACGCAAGATTTCTCAGGCGCTTCACTTTTTAAACGCCAAAAACCTAAACCTTTTTGTCCACAAATTCTTGAAACAAAGATCGATCACTGAATCTCTACATAGTATAAAATGAAGTCTCCAAAAAGCGTCTGTTTGTTGAACTCGCAAAACTCGAGAACTACCCGGCCGATTTTGCTGAAATTTTCACAGTTTGTTCCTTTAAGTCCTGAGAAGGTTTGCAGATCAGTTCGAAAACAATTCGATGAATAGTTCTATTTTTATTCCAATTTAGGCCCAATTTTCACATAAATTCCCGAATATGGGTGTGAAAAATTACTCGCAAATAGTACTATTACATATCGTTGGAAAGGGAAGAATTTTCCGCGTTGTTCAAAATTTGTTCTAATGCTCTGACTTAATTGCAGCGGGAGTTTTTTACGTTTTTAGCTCGAATTTCTTTAGGCTTAGCTGAAATTTAGGCACTACTTTCTTCATTAAATCCATCAATAAAAAGTGAAGGAATTGTCCCACAGTTTTTTTTTTTTTTTTTTTTTTTTTTTGACAGCATTGGAAAGAGCTGTTTTTTTTACTCCAGATCTAACTCGACCTAAGGTCAAAAGTTTAACCCTCTATCTCCATTAGAAAAAAAGTTACAAGCGAATTAAATGAAGTTCAAAAATCTGTTCTCTATTCAAGTTTTTAACCATTTTATTTTGCGTTTCCACGGTAACGCTTTTTGAATTCATTGCTTATTTCCATCTTTCTCATTTTCAATTCTTAAACTTTTTTATTTTGTGTTTCCATGGTTACGCATTTTAAATCCATCTTTCTCATTTTATTTTAATTTCTTCAAAGTATTTTAGTATCTGTCGTCATTGTTTGGCGAGAAAATTTTGCATGATGGTTTTTTTTTCTTTCATTTAATCCTGGTTATTGAAGATACTTCACTTGACACAGTGGTTTTTTTTCAAGGTAGACCGGGCAAAGCCGGGCAATGCAGCTAGTAGTGAATACAACACTTTCCCAATCTTGTTGTAACAATGCGAGCTTCTCTATACTCCAGGAGAGTTGTGCACGTCTCTGCACCATGCTTATCTTTGGTTTCACTTCGAGGATGTACAACTGAAACGGCAGTTTATGCAATCGTCCCAGTGTAGTGACTTTGACACGCTATAAACAGACTCTTCCGGTCACTTATTGATATAAAAAGGGTTTTTGAAACTGATTATTTTGAAAAATTCACTTTAACTTGCGTTTATCTCTGCCAGCTGTAACAAACTTTCTACCTCATTTGCTTCGGTTACTTTTTATTTGGTCGGTCCTTCTATATTCCTTGACCGTAGATTGGGAAAAGGTTGACTGAACTCAGATGATGATTTTTTGAGCAACCACGATTGCTTATTGTTCTCACTTGACAGTTTTGATGTTCCTATGATTTTATTTTCCCCCCACCTCCGTCTGCAGCACCACCGTCGGCCGGCCGCCTCACTATGCTGCTCCTATAGCGAAAACCGTCTCCAGGTTGCGTCACTTACTTGCCTACCTTTACGCATACACTTACACACACCCATACACATACAGCTACACACACACACACAAACACATTCAGACACCTAAACATACACACAAACGCATTTACACACACACACCTACACATTGACACAACTACCCACACAGACACATACCCCCACACACAAACACACATGCCTACACATATACACATACCCTCCACACACAAACAAACATACCCCACCCACGCACAAACACACACGCTTACATACACACACTCGTGATTTCGAAAAACATAATTTAAATTCAAGACATCAAAGTTCGATTTTTTTTTTTTTTTTTTGTAAGTTTAAACAATGATACAACACACACAACTTCGATGTTTCCTGCCATAATTTGAGCAAAAGAATAGTGTAAATTTTTCCGGGTGGCAAGCTTTATACTTGTCGCAACCTATCGGTTAATAAATAGGCAAATATTGTATAAATTGATTATTCTAATTTTTTAGTCATATAAAAAATCAATAGCTTTCAAATGCTTCAACGACCTATAAATTTTTTAAATACTATTTGTGCAAAGTTGTTGAAATTGTTTTACCCGTTCATGAACAGGTAAAACATGCTCATGTACGAGTAAGCTATACTATTTTTTATTTGCTTACAAGCTACATAGCTTATAACAAGCTATACTATTTTTTATTTGCTTACAAGCTACATAGCTTATAACATGCTATACTATTTTTTATTTGCATGCGGTCATTTTACCCGAATCATGGACAAAGTTCATTCAAACAGTTCTGATATTTTATTATATTGAATTTGGGTTGCAAGAAGCTTGCGGTCGGTGTGTTCATCAGCGAGCAGGTGAGGAAAATTTTCATCTACTGTTCGATGGTACGAACTTCTGTTGCAGAAAATTTTCATCTACTGTTCGATGGTACGAACTTCAGTTGCAGGAAATTTTCATCTACTGCTTGATGGTACGAACTTCTGTTGCAGAAAATTTTCATCTACTGCTTGATGGTACGAACTTCTGTTGCAGAAAATTTTCATCTACTGTTAGATGGTACGAACGTCTGTTGCAGAGATTTTCTCAAACCTCATGCATACGTCATTTCCGTTATGGCAACCATTCTAAAACGTTTACGAAAGTTTTATATGATACGTCTCTTACCTGGGAACACTTGGAATGTCTTGGATGCGGACATCATACAAATGAGAAAAATAGGCAATTTGTTACCGCCCTTAGGCCAAGGCTAAGGCCTGGCATGCAATATACCGACCTACCTATCTGCAATATACCTACATGCAATTACCTACGTGCAATACACCAACAGCCCGGTTATGACACCCATAGACTCAAGTTTTGTCCTTGTTACGGACCCATCAGTCTGGAATGGTCAGTAACCGAATTAAACGCAGATATTATCTCATTGATGTCATTTCAATGAGATGACATTTGCCTCCAGCTCGGTTATTGTCTATTCCAGACTGATGAGTCCATAACAGACGAAACTGGAGTCTCTAGATGTCATAACCGGGCGGCTGTTGGTATATTGCATGTAGGCATGAGAAAAATGATTGACATTGATGAAAGAACTATTATACGCGGTGGAGAAGCAGGAAAATATAAATTCCCAAAGCTGTCAAAGAAAAAATATTGAATATATTTTTTTGGAACTTCTGAAAATAGCACTTTTTTACTTTAGGTGGTTTTCCGCCATTTTTTCACCCGAAGTTAAACCTACTTGAAATAAAAAATTAAAATTAACAACATTGAACTAAAGAATAAGTTGAACTACAAGTATATTAAGAAATGCGCAGAAACGATGATTTTGCCTATTAAAATTTCCCTTAGTATGAATGTACACTTATTGAAACAAAGAGTGATTGAAAACATCAAAAGAGCGATGCACATTCCCAGTACGGATATTTTCCATCACAGGAGAAAAGACATTCGAGATACAGTGCCATTTCGTGCCCTGGAGGTATCTTCGAACCGATGAAATCGTTCGAAAGGGGATGCAGTGGAACTGCATCTCGCACCATTTCTTCTCAGCAAGTGGGGGGTCATCGCTCGAGAGCGGTATCGTTGTAGCAAACGGATTACTTCGGGTAAAGGATGGAAATATTCCTTTATCACCATGAGGAGCTCAAGCTCACGAACGGAAAGTACCGGATGGGAGATTAAGTTTGAAGAATTTGCCCTGTCCGGACATTCCACAATCGAATGACTCCACAGTGCTTTCGTTTTCATAAGAGAAACAAATTGTTTTATCTGAAAACTTGTAATGGCGCAGCGAAGGGGGGGGGGGGATACAACCCCCCCCCCCCCAGAGGCATTGGTTTTAACATAAACGCAAATTCTAATACAGTAGTTTATGCTTATGAAAAGACTATTTTGATCAAAAAAAAACTCCAGAAGGTATTTTTAATTAAAAAAACCTACCCAGAAGGTGTTTTTGATTAAAAAACCCTCCAGAAGGTTTTTTAATGAAAAAAAAAACTCTCCAGGAGGTATTTTTAATCAAAACAAAAAATCCTCCAGAAGGTATTTTTAATTTAAAAAAAAAACCCTCCAGAAGGTATATTTTTAATCAAAAAACCATCCAGAAGGTATTTTTGATCCAAAAAAACCCTCTAAAAGGTATTTTTAATCAAAAAACCACCTCCAAAAGGTATTTTTAATTTAAAAAAACCTCCAAAAGGTATTCTTGATCAAAAAACCCTCCAGAAGGTATTTTTAATTTAAAAAAAACCCCTCCAGAATGCATTTTTGATCAAAAATCACCTTCCAGAAGGTGTTTCTGGCAGCCCTAGTGCATATGCGAAAGTAGCATGTGGGTGTATCGAAAAAACTTTTTTTTTCGAAATTCAATTTGTCAAGCTGATATAAAGCTGAAAATCTAGATCTCTGTTACGCTCATAGCGCTTAGATCGTTCGGTCAATTTTCAAGAAATTTTGCACAGAATTAGTTCGTAGCATGAGGGGGAGGGAAGGAGCACCTCGAAGCGATTTTTCGAAAATTCGATTTTGTTCTTTTTCTATTCCAATTTTAAGCCCATTTTACCAAGCAAATTACCATAACTTGGACGAGCAAATTAACATAGCATATTGGCTAGAAATTCATCATCCATTATTTGTAAATATACAGGCCAAACAAATGATCTTTTAATTTTCTACTACGAGCGAAGCCGTGCGGGTACCGCTAGTATTAAATAAAAGATACTCTTGAAAAATGTTACGTCAAATTTAATGGAAACGAACAATGAATTCCAAATGAATTTATTTATATATATCCAGCCTGCTCAAAAAACAAGATATTCAATCCATGGATGTTTTGCACTTTGGATCTTTATAGACCCCCACCGTACCTTCTGTCCGCCGAATCTTATGTGCGTCAGACATTTTAATCATGAGTTTTCTGTTCGTAGGACTGATGTTGAACCAAATGTCAGAATCCGGATCTTGTCACTCGCTATCTACCAATCATAAAGTGAATAATAGGTGTGGCAAAGAAAATCAATAGGCAATCTTGCTTGCTGAGAAACGTAAATATCTAAAATGGTGCTATAACCAAACATTTCACGATAAAAACCTTAAGTCCAAATTCAAGAGTTCAAAGTTATTAAGAAGGTAACGAGCTATCAGAAAATAAACTGCACTGCAGAACTTGTTATTTCATGGCTGTTTCAAATAGAATATAATCGTGGATGTTAAAATGCAGGATGTTCCATTTTAACCTGCAAGACATTCATTTTCGCAAATGTTCGTCGTAGATGTAGGGGAAGGTCGTTTAGTATCGGACAGCGGGTAGTATCGGAGGAGGGCTGCTTCTTAGTTCTGCCGCCAGGGGCAGCACGTACTGGGTCAACATAGTGTGCCGTATTGGGGAAGAAAGCCACAGACGCCATATTGGTTCAAATCAACTGTTCGTTCTGGTGTGCAAAGCTAGTTGTTTGTTTGTTGAGGGAATTGCGGTGCACGAACTTAACTTCTGGGGTACATATTTACGCATAGAGTAAGTTCTATTGTTTCATTGTTATACCTTTAGACTGATAGTATATTAATCTAAGTATTATGAGCTATAAAAAGTGTCTAGCTTAAGTAATAACCTAGTGGTGGTTAAACAACTGTAGCTTTATAGTCAGGTTGTATCGGACAAATCAATTTCGGGTTGTATCGGACAAAGTTACTGGCACCAAAATAAAATACTGACGGTGTTTTTCTTTGTCCAACAGGTTGAAATGGAAAAATCACGACATAAATGGGATGAGAAACAAATATGAAAGAAGCCATTGAAAAAGTTGGACTTAAAATGACAATTAGCCAACCATAGGCTATATTTTTTACCTTTTATAAAAAATTATTACTTATTTTCATTTTTAGACTTGTATACTATTCTAAGTAACCAACTACTTTTTTCGTTTCATTTTTTTGCACATTAAAATGCTATTTCTGAACTATTTGTTTTTATTTCAACATTTTAATGTTTTGTCCGATACAACCCTCCACAATTTAAAATTGGCCAAAAATAGAGTTTGACAAAAATTTGTTTAAAAAATACGACTCCATGTTTTTTTCAACCAAAGTTTACAATTTATGTCAGGTAACTTAGTACAGCATAATTTAGTGTAAAAACTAATTCTTTACAAATAAAACAAAAAGTGTTATGATTGAAATGGCTTAGGTGTCCGATACTACCCGACCTTCCCCTATTACTTCCAACTGCAAAAATGTCCAAAATCAGATGCAGAGTTAAGATATTGAAAGTTTGAAGTGAAAATAAAAATAAGTCAAAAATACAAAATTTAACTTTTTATATGGGCCCGAAGTCTTCTAACTAATATTTAGAGAAATAATCTCCATTGAAATGTAACTCCAACACAAAAAGTTTGAAATTAGTACGACCAACATTCACCGACATATGAAATGCAGCGTTTTGCAACTTACGCCACTTTTCACTCGCAGTCAATAATACCTTTTGGGGGAAAATATAGCGGTTAACAAGTGTTAAAAATGATATGTATGCATAGAGTGTGGATTTCCAAATTGTTCGAGGTTTTGTAGCGTGTTTTTGCGTTTCACGGCACAACATTTAGATTTATTTTTGAATAGCAATGAAAAATAAAATTACCTTGTTTTTCTTACTTAGACGACCTGTCATTCTTCTGAAAGGTCGATAAGTTCCAATCTCATCTTCTGTATGGTCCCTTCGAACTTTGAAATAGAATATTTCCTTGAGTTTTGGTCGCACAAATTTTTTGTTTCAGTAATAGTTTTTAATGGAGATTATTTCTCTAAAATATTAGTTAGGAAAAAGTTAAATTTTGTATTTTTTGACTCATTTTTATTTTTGCTTCAAACTTTCAATATCTTAACTCTGCATCTGATTTTGAACATTTCTGCAATTGGAAGTATACATCTAGGACGAACATTTGCGAAAATAAAGTTCTTGCGGGTTAAAACGGAACATTCTGCATAGGATAAAGTAGAAAGTATAAGTAATAAAAATTAACTAAAAGTACATCAATAAAAACAACCAAGGGAATCAAAGTAAGAACGAAAAAAAATTCTATCTTCTGGTAGCCATTAAATTAGTCATTTAAACCTTTCCCCTTTCTTTATGAAATAGTATTCTATAATCCTTTTTAAGAGGATATAAAACAATAAATTATTTAATCCGCTTAATTTCGTTAAACTTATTTGTTGATAAAAACGCGTTTGCAAACTTCGACAATATTCTTATAAACTTAATGTTAAAAGCATTGTAATTGCTTTTATTTCAAGGAAGTGTTAGATGAATTTAAAAAATATATATTAATTTGAATTTTTGGCATCTTGAATTCAAATTATGTTTTTCGCAATCACGAGTGTGTGTGTGTATGAATGCGCGTGTGTGTTTGTGTAGGCGCATGTGTGTATGTATGCATGTGTGTGCGTGTTGTGTATGCAGTATTGTGCGTGTACGCGCGTGTGTGTGTAGGCTTTCGTGTGTGTGTGTGTGTGTGTAGGAGTGTGTGTTTGTGTCTGTGCGCAGGCATGAGTGTGTGTAGGCGTGTGTGTGTATGCGTGTGTGTGTAGAATATGGGAGACGGTTTTCGCAAGAGGAGCAGCATCGTGAGGCCGGTCGACACGACGGTGGTGCTGGCAGAGGGTGCTGGCGGGAAAATAAAATGATAGGAATTCAAAACAGTCAAATGAGAACAATAAGCAACCGTGATTGCTCAAAAAAAAAAAAAAAAACATTTTATATTCAAGCTTTACTGGGATTTAATGGGATAGAAGACATGGTAATAAATGGGAAACACTTTTTTCCTTTCTATGCTTAGAAAGTTTATAATTTCTTTTTTATTTTAGCTATTTCAAATAAAAACAAAGTTTCGTTGATGTTTCTGAAATGTTTGGTCATTCTTAAAGTCTTTTGCTCCAAACTACTTCCACGTTTAGATTTATTAAAAATTTATGTTTATGTTATCATATTGTATATTGTGTGATATTGTTATGTATTATAACAATATAACTTATAATATATGTATTATAAGTTATGTCAAAATTTTGTTTATTAACAAAAAGTTCTGTCTAGAACTAAACGAGCCTACTTTCCCATATACCAACATCGACTTTCTAGTATCTGATCAGTATTCTCAAAATTAGCTAAAATCGTAAATTATTTCAAACATATTTTTTAAATATTTTAAGCTGATTTCGTGAAATAAAGTATGCCTTGCTTATCTAAAGAATTAGATACGTAAAAAATAAATAAAAGAACAATTAAAATAGCAGCACCTTTTAAACAAAGCAGCTAAACACATTGTTTGCATCAAAAACAATTTTCAACCGCTTTCAAAAAGGAAAAAAAAAAAAGAATTTAAATTAAAAGCTCATTAAAATAATCATATCAAAAAAAAAAAAAAAAAATCGTTCGTTTTTCCCTCGTTGCCAAAAAAAATTTTAAGAATGAATTGATGTACTTTCAAGAATAAGAAAAAACAATGAAATGTCAACTTAAAGAAATAATTTTCATTGTCAAAAAAAAAAAAAAAATCGTCTGTGCATATCTTTATGTAGAAACATAAAGGACTCCGAATTTCTCCGCCAAAAACTGAATACATAAATTAAAACTTTAGCTTGAAAATAAAATCAAAGCATATTAAAAACAATTATTTCACAGTAAAAACCATGGCTGTGGTGTCAGAGTCGGAGTCCATTTGATTTTTGGACAAAAGAGTTAGATTCGAGAGCCGTAAGTTTTAAATTCAAAGACTCGGAGTTGAAATCGGTCATTTCCCCAAAACGTCCGCAAGTCTGCCAATATTTGCAGAGACGGAGTAGGACTTATTATTTGATACAGGAGTTGGAGTCAGAGTCGAATATCCAAGAGTCGGAGTCAGCCATTTTTCCTCCGTGCCTGAATTTTTGCCAAAGCTACGAAGTCAGATTCAAAGTCGGGAAGTCGGAGTCCGAGTAATTTTATGGCATAGGGGTTGGAGTCGGAGTCAGGAGCGGCGAAATTATCGGATTCGGAGTCGGGAGTAGGTCGGCAAGAGCTATTTCCAACAAAGTTTGTTTGAAGTAAATCCGCCTTTAAGTTCGGAATCTGTATTGACTTTCAGTTTCCCCTTAGGCGCTAATGTTAAGAGATTTGAACTGTTCAAAATTGAACGAAAACTTGTTCCAATCAAAAAGATATTTTATATACAAGTTTTTCATCACAAGCTTTTTCCTACAAAGTTTGTTTGAAGCAAAATCGCCTCACAGTTCGGAATTACCTTAAATTTCCCAGTAGGTGCTAATGTTAAGTTTTTTTGAACTATTCAAAATTGAACGAAAAATTGTTCAAATCAAATAATGAATTATGGGAATGAGATGTCCTCGCCGAGATCTTTCTAACAAAAAAAAAATTTGTTCGAATCGGACTAGTCATTCAAAAGTTATTAGGGGGGGGGGACACACAGACAGACCGACAGACATTTTTCCCCATTTCAATACCCTACTTTCCAGTTTTTAATTTTTCAATATTTATCCAACTATTTTATTCATTTTTGACTTTTTTTTTTGTTTTTCGGGATATTTTTAAGATGCATTAAGCCTTCTTTCATGCTTTTTTCTTCTTTCTCTGACTTTTACTGGGAAAGTAGGCTAAAAAGCAATAACTGATACTCGTAGCAACTCTATATCAAATTCTAAGTTTTTGTATACTCAGATAAAGTTTCAATACTTCATTATTTCAAGTCAGGTATTTCAACATTTTTGAAAAAAAAAAAAAGACTGATTTTAAAGCAATATTTCATTTAAAAATTTGTTCTAACCGTATTTTCTGGGAATGCTTTGGTGTGCTAGTATTTCACGACATGTTATCATTTAAGTAGTACTAAACAATAAATCATTTTATTTCACAATTGCAAATATTAAAATTTATTTACAATTCTAAGTAGCTGCATAAGTTCTCAGAGAAATCAAAAGGTTTTGATATCAATTACAAGTTTTGCATAGATTTTTTTTTCTTCCTCATTAAACCCTTAACACAATGGGGTTGTTTCCTTCAGTCAAAAGTACTACCTTTAGTCACTGAAATCGATAGAATGAGTAAAAAAAGAAAAAAAATAACATGGACCCAGAAAATACTTTCATTTTCCCAACAGTTATTTTTTAATTAAATTTTTAAAATGTCCGATTTTGAAAACAAAGCGTGGTCTTGATGACGTCACAAATGATTCAATTTGGCGCATCTTTCTACCACGTTTCCACGTTATGATAATCAACAAGCGAATTAAAATTGCCCTCTACGCTTACTGTCAACCATATCGTTGCCAATACACGTGAGTAAAGATGCGAATTAAATATTTTTCTCCGTGAATGGCAACACTAAATGGCGTTTCATCATTTGTGATGTCATCGCCAAGAAATATAAACAATGAAAGCTCACCGATTTAAGTAATTTTTTAAGAATATTAAACTTAAACAAATTTTTTAAAAAATGGTCAGATCCTATGTTTTTAGAAATGCTCTTTCAGAAAAAAGTACTTTTAAAATTTTGGAAACGACCCCATTCTCTTTTGTCTTCTATTCGTGTCCGTATTCGTCAAATAAATGAAAATGATTATGTCGTAGGTATTTTTCTAACTTTGTCCCATTCATTCCAATCAGCGACCAACTTTGAATTTGTTATATGTTGCTGAATTGGTAATGGAATTTTGCAGAGCATTCAAAAACTTCTATCAGTAGAGAAAAATCACAAAATAAAAGAGAGAAAATGTCCCATTTATTACCACTCTCCTCTACCTACAGCTTAGAAATATCTTGCAAAGATTGTTTTGAAAAATTCTAATGCAGGTAAAACTTTTTTACGGATTTATATTTTTATGTTTTCCTATCATTTAGAAAACAGGGGAGAGCCCCCCCCCCCTTACTGTTTTTACCCTACGTACGATTTCGTGTTTATCTGACAGCATTTTCCCCGCCGCATGATAGATGGAATGAAGATTCGGAGAAGCAAGAGAAAGCAATTCATGGAATTGTAATGAAAGAAGTGGAAGAATAGTTTGGATAAATGGAGGAAGTAGTTCCTTCTGTCGGAAACAAAACGTAAAGGAAAATTATTCACCACCCGCTTTGGCTCAAACACTATGCTACACTCACTCCGAAATTATGCGGAAATTCTCTTCTTCGTTCGACTTTCATTTGCTTGAAGTTTTCTATACTTTAAAGAATTTGCTCAATTATTGGACCACAGGTGAAGTTCGTAATGAAAAAGAAAAAAATTAAATTTTAAAAAGAAAAAAAAATTAATTTGAGTTTTGACATCTTGAATTCAAATTATGTTTTTCGCAATCACGAGTGTGTGTATGTAGGCGTGTGTGTTTGTGTGTGGGGGTATGTGTGTTTGTGTGTAGGGGGTATGTGTATGTGGGTGTAGGCATGAGTGTTTGTGTCTGTATGTATGCATGAATGTGTGAGTAGTTGTGTGTATGTTTTTGTGTGTGTGTGTATGTGTAGGTGTCTGTATGTGTGTGTATGTGTTTGTGTGTGTGCGTGTGTGTGTGTAGTTGTGTATGTATGCGCGTGTGTGTAGGACATGGATGCAACCTGGAGACGGCTTTCGATATAGGAGCATCATCGTGAGGAGCCGGTCGACGGTAACAGGGTGCGGAGGGTGGCGGTGGGAAAATAAAATGATAGGACATCAAAACAGTCAAATGAGAACAATAAGCAATCGTGATTGCTCAAAAAAAAAAAGATTTTTTTTGACAAGATTTTTAAAAAGTGGGTTTTTATACAAGAGTCACTCCACGAAAAAGCTATTAGTATGTCCCGCACTTGACAGCTTTAATATTTTATTAAAAAGTAATAGTTCTAAAAGGTAATGAGCACTTTTTACTTCCTTTTACAAAAAAGGAAGTATTGTATTCGCAAAAAAATTTTCACCCAAAAATCGGCCTTAATTTCCATTTTGCTCACCCCCAAATGAATGTTGAGTTATTTTTCCAACCCGACCACGCGTGGATAAGTGCCTAGGAACGTAAAGACACCCGAAATATCCATTTTGACGATCTCCGAGTTAATTACAACGAGTTTTCTCGTGACGTCTGTATGTACGTATGTATGTGCGTATGTGTGTACGTGTGTATGTATGTCGCATAACTCAAGAACGGAATGTCCTAGAAAGTTGAAATTTGGTACGTAGACTCCTAGTGGGGTCTAGTTGTGCACCTTCTTTTTTGGTTGCATTCGGATGCTCCAAAGGGGGTCTTTTGCCCCTTTTTGGGGGGAAATCATTGTTAATTTCGATGTAAATTCAAGTGGTGTTTGAATTTGTCGGACACTTGGCGATATATCGCCAGTCTTTTGGTCACCAAGTTTTGTCGCCAACTTGGTGACGAATTTGGCGATTTTTTCTTTTTAAATCTGGTTTCAATTTGGCCACTGTTGGTGATATTTAGAGAGTAAACAATTGAATCATATTAAAACCACCAATAATGAGAAAATGACATTAAATTGGAGTAAAAGGAAGTCATGTGATGCACACATCAGCTCGTTTGCTTAAGAAATCCCACACATGTTTGTAATTTCTTAAGCAGCAATATTTTTCTTCATTACCCTTTTGAATTACGAGGGTCATTAATAATTAAAGAGACCATAGACTAATAATAAAAGTAGACCGAGCTATGGCAACCCTTTTGCTGCTCATAAACCAAACCATGTGACTGGTGGATATCCTAGCAACAGCGGGCGTTGATCGTAGCAGACGATCAACGCCAGCGCGAAATAAAATAAATAGAATTGATGCAACACGGAAGAATGATCTTTTATGGAGTCCGATTTGTAAATGTCTTATTCTAAGTTGTAAATATTTTGTTAATATAGTGAGTTTTTCGTTTAGATAGTATTGTGCATTTTCTTTAGTCAATTTCAATAACTCTCTAAGCAATAAAAGATGCAAGCGACCACGAAGAATCAGCAAACGGTAAGATTTTTACCTACAGTTTCAATTTAAGATACCGATTAGTACGATTAACGCAAAACGTTTACGCCATTTCGTTCACGCCAACGCTGACAGCTCCAAATGAAATAAAAGTTACCGAAAACTGATCAAAAACTGTTACTAATGTCAAAATAATGCATAACTAAAAGAAAAACAGTTCAATCTCTGCACCTGGAAGTTTCTTTTAATGAAAATACATTGTCTTAAAATACATGTCGAGTGCCAAACTATAGATAATGCTGCCATCTAGCAACCATGCTGCCAAAGTCTTCGCCAAGCCCTTCCACTAGTCACATGATACATCTATGAACCAATTTTCTTTATCAGCAAGAATGAGAAAGCTCGGTCTACTCTTATTATTAGTCTATGAAAGAGACAAATCAATGTGGGAAAAAGACTTGTTAGTGCAAGTTTTACACTTTTAGGATCTTAAGTTGGCATCAGTTGGATGAATTCTAATCAGCAGATTGATTAACATTGGGGCCGTGGTAGCCCGATCGGTAGAGTGTCGGATTCGGGGCCGGAGGGTCCTGAATTCGAACCTCGATGGTCGAAGACCCACCGTCGTCATTAAAGGGGACTGGGCGACGTTAAATATGCTCGTGGTCTCAATGTCCTCCAAGTGAAACGATACCTCTGGGGGTGCTAGCACCAGGTAGCTATTAGCTCCTGGACTAGTTCTAAATTCTCATTAACTGTTCGATCCGGTGATGGTGCTGCCATCTATCGGTATATAAAATAATGGAGGCAAGGCACTTAGTATGCAGTCCTCGACATAAATACAGTTGTAGTCAGTTGTGACTCTGAATAGGAATAGGAATAGGAATAGGATTAACATTGCTCTGTTTATTCCCTCAAAATTCAGTTAAACGATGTCAGATCACCTTGAAAATTCCTCATTGGTTAAGCAACGTTCTGTAATCCGTTTTTCAATTGCTGAAGGTGAAAAAACAGCCAATGTATCCTCTAGAACAAGGGTTCTTAAACTTTTAGGCATTGCGACCCGCTTTTTATGCTAAGTATTTTGGAGACCCCGCAAAGTTTAAACTCTGTCTAAACTCTAAAACAATCACTTAAAACTACACAAAGGGTTAAGTTTTACCCTTAGAAACACAAGTAACTAGTAAAATAGAAAAATTTCAGAATGTACACTTGCCTCTGAAAACATTGAATGTCTCCCCAGCCTTCTTAGTTCTTTTGCATGTAAGATTTCTGCTTTCCCTTCTATATTTGGAAGCATAACAGCAATTGGTGAACTAAAATAAATATTAACGCAGCTTATTTTTAGTTCTCCATGTTCCTTATTTCACATCTATACTAATTATATAAAGCTGTAGAGTTTGTTTGAACGCGCTAATCTCAGGAACTTCTGGTCCGAATTGAAAAATTCTTTTTGTGTTGAATAGTCCATTCACTGGGGAAGGTCGTATTCAAGGGGGTGGTTTATAGGGTTCAAAACCCCTCCAAAATTTTTCATCCAAAGAAATGCTTTCCATTATTTATTAATTATATTTTTTATTTATTTTTAGTAACAAAAATAATATTGTTATTAATATTATTATTTCAATGTTATTTGTGAAATGAAATTAGTATAACTGAAAAATTGTACAAACTCATTGTGTGTTTATAGTAGTTTATTGTAGTTATTGAGAAATTCATTTAGTACGTAACAAAATGGCGTTTTGTAAGAACATAACCTCCTTCCATTTAGATAACCTATTGTAACAAAAATCAATAGAATACACATGAAACCAAATTTGATAGACCATATAAATGTTTCAAAGAATGTGTTTGGTAAAACCCCCTCGGAAACAAAATTCTGGTTACTTCTTTTAAAATGCATACATTTTTTTCGACTTCATAATACTAGATAAGTTAAATGTATATTAAAAAGAGCGAAGAAAGTTAGAAGCTTTACTACTTTTTTCGAACACCAAATTTACAGTAAATGCAAATTTGAAAATGTCAATCATTCGAAGAAAATGGGAGTATATCAAACATTCATCACCGAAAAAGGAGTCACTAACAATTTAAGAGATAATTTTACAAGAAATAATGTACATTTTACTGCACGAAGACAGGTTTTCTTCTGGTTGCGTGCTTTAGACCATGACAGCCACAGATTAGCTGATGGGTTTTTGATTATCGTATTTTTATGTATTATTTCCTAAGCTACCGTCATGGAAACGATTCCCAACGTAGAAGACAGTATTACCAATATGACTATTACTGCCAGGGTTTTTTTTTTTTTTTTTTTTGCTCTTTTTTTATGTCTTTGTTTACCATAGTTTTCGTTGATGGAAGTCAAAAATGAATCATATGCATTTCCTATACACCTATGATTTAATTGTTGAATTTCGTTTCAATTTGGAAACATTAGCTTACTAAACTAACATTTCCGTTAGATGGCGCTTTTAAACCACACAGGTGAAAATTCATAATATATTATCAAATTCAAGCTTATTTTATGTTGTAATTAATGTTACAAAATAATTAACATAGTAAAACTAGAAAAAATCTTTTGTTCACTTTGAGTTTCAGTATTTTGTTTCTTTGTTTATATTAAAAATTGAAGACAATTTTGACTATTATGTGAGTTTATATACTTTATAGTCAATCAAATATTTTTTACACTTAAGCAATTATTCAGTCCATTTTAATATTAGCCTTCTTATTGTGTTCCTTTTTATAGATATTTTTTTCCCAAAGTTTTTATTGTGTAGGTGCCATTTTTGTTTTCTTTTTAAAAGTCGTATTTTACCTCCGTATAGTGATTAATTTATTCAATACATTTCATAAATTAAAAAAAAAGTATGTATGAGAGTAACAATTGTCAATATTTAAATAGAAAATGTATGTAATAAAACTTAAAAATGAAAGAAGACTTCATAACGAGAATTGTAAATTTTAAATTTCTAAAAATACACCCATAAACCGCCTCCCTGTTTAATTGTATATTTTTTAACCACACGAAACGTGTATCTTCTGCAGAAATATTTGTAGCGACATGTGTGCTCGAACAAAAGTTATTTTAGAAATTATTTAGCATTTTATATGGCTGTAGGAAGCCTAACAGGCATCGATAAATGTCTAGTAAATCTTTTTGTACAGAGACTAACACCATGTACCTATTTAAATTGTGGATAATTAAATTTGTTTATAGATAAAAGTGTATATCTGTCATTTTGGACTGGAGTGCAACTTTAGTTGAATTTTGTGAGTTGCTGCCAGAAAATTTCGATGCACTTCGATAGTGACTCTAGGTTTTTTACGCTCAGATATGTAAATGGGGAAATTTTTATAGACTTAAAAGCAATTTTTATCTTTACTAATAATAAAGCTGAATGTCCCTCTGTCGGTCAGGATCTCTGTTTGTCCGGATCTCTGCGACGCGCATTGCGCCTAGACCGTTCGGCCGATATTCATGAAATTTGGCACAAAGTTAGTTTGTAGCATGGGGGTGTGCACCTCGAAGCGATTTTTCGAAAATTCGATGTGGTTCTTTTTCTATTCCAATTTTAAGAACAAAACTATCATAAGATGGGCGAGTAAATTACGAAATTATCATAACGTGGAATCGTAACATGGGCACAAGCCAATTGGCGAGATACGAAATTATCATAACGTGGAACTGTAACATGGGTGCAAGCTTATTGGCGAGAAAATTCACCATTATTCGTAAATATACAGGCGAACCAAAAGATCTTTTAATTTTTCTATTACGGGCAAAGCCGTGCGGGTACCACTAGTTTAATATAAAGGATATTTTTCCAAAAATGTTAAATTTTAAGAAATAAGTTAAATTTTACTGCATGGTGTGCATTGGTAATGCTAATAAAGTAGAAGAATTTTTTTTTTAAATATGGATGTGCATATATATTATTTTTCCTACAATTTTACATATTCGTGGTTGTTATAACGTCTAATACGGAGGACTTTTCGGAAGATTTTTCGGAGTTGCGTATTATCGAGGTCAACTGCATTATATTTCTTGACTGTAGGAAAAAGTTGAAGAAATATAACAGCATAGTAACCATAAAACCATAACATAATCAAAGCATGAGTATTGCAAGAAGTTGCAGTGAAATGTAAATTCATCTGATTACTTTACATCTAAAAGATCACTTTTCTGCATTGAAAAAGGAGTTCGTTGGGGCAATGAAACACGTATCTGCCACTTTTTACGATATTTGTGCTTTGATTACGTTGGTGTTGTATGGCTACTTTGTAGTACAAAGGTGTTTACTCATTTCTTAGAATAGGTAGTATATTCCTTCCGTGAAATACACCGTCAGCTCAGTCATTTCCAGCCGAGGACTGCAGTTTCGTGCTTTTTAGCACTCATCAGCCCGGCATAGGAAAGTGACTGAGCTGGCGATGGAAAACCTCTTTTGGAAGCCAAGAGTGCGAAACAAACTGGTAGCTAATATAGAATTAGCAGACCAGACGAGTGACCGAAGCAATGGTTCGGTTCAACTCGAAGATTGAACGCGAGGCAAGGTATATTCAATAAATTACATCATACAGTCCTTCATTTTACTGCTGACATAAGTTTTTTTTTTTTTTTTTTTTTTGAGCAATCACGATTGCTTATTGCTTTCATTTGTGTGTTTTGATGTGCTATCATTTTATTTTCCCACCAGCACCCTCTGCAGCATCACCGTCGACCGGATCCTCACGATGCTGCTCCTATAGCGAAAACCGTCTCCAGGTTGCATCCATATACTACACACACACACACGAACATACATACACACACCTACACATATATACATACATACACCTACACACATACACAAACACATACCCACACACACGCATACATACAGACACCTACACAAGCACACACACACCTACACACAACTACCCACACACTCATGCCTGCACACAGACACAAACACATATGCCTACGCACAAACACACATACCCCTCCACACACACAACACACACACGCCTACATACACACATACACACACACTCGTGATTGAAAAAAACATAATTTGAATTCAAAATGTCAAAATTCAAATTAATTTTCTTTTTTTTTTTTTTCATTAAAAGACTGAAAGGTGGGAGGAAAAATATCTCACATAGATTCTTCCAAGATCTAGTGCCACTTTCGAAACATTCCATGGGTATATTGTCCCCACCCATCAAAGTTTTTTAGGGGTAAACGTGCCTAATACCCTTCTATATTCCGAGCCAATATGTACTGACTAAAGAAAAATATGAAGACCAAAAGAAAAGTGTAAATAAATGTGACTCGCTAATAATTATTCCCAATGTGTTCATTGTACACTAAGGTGAAACTATGATAAAAAAAAGCCTAAAATTTGCTACGAATTTCATACTTGCGTTTTACAGAAACAAACAACGTTCTTTTGTATACAACGGAAAGGAAGGGAAAACGGGTATTTTCATTTGAACTGTCTTATGTTGACTTCTAATTTGATGTCAATGATTAAAAAAAAACATTTATTTATGCATAAAGTGAATTAATTAATGAGCCATGTGCATGAAGCTTTCTGCTTTTATTAGGGACTAGTGGTACCCGCACGGCTTTGCCCGTAATAGAAAAATTAAAAGGTCTTTTGGCTCACCTGTATATTTACAAATAATGTATGGTGAATTTTCTCGCCAATTTGCTTGTACTCATGTTATGGTTCCACGTTATGATAATTTCGCATCTCGCCAATTGGCTTGTGCCCATGTTACGGTTCCACGTTATGATAATTTCGTAATTTACTCGTCCATCTTATGATAGTTTTGTTCTTAAAATTGGAATAGAAAAAGAACCACATCGAATTTTCGAAAAATCGCTTCGAGATGCACACCCCCATGCTACAAACTAACTTTGTGCCAAATTTCATGAAAATCGGCCGAACGGTCTAGGCGCTATGCGCGTCACAGAGATCCTGACAGAAAGAGAGACTTTCAGTTTTATTATTGTTACAAATCCTGTAAATAGTAATTATTGTAGGAACGTAACCTGTAAATAGTTTCCCGTAATGAATATACAACCCCTTTTTCATTCGGCTAAAGTATACGACCCCTATTTTCTTTCTTTTCATTGATAACGGTCTACTACTTTACAGAAGCGTGTGGAATATTTGAGAAATTTCTTTTCGGTGTATTTAAGCCGTTAGCGATGGATAAACAGTTAGTTTCGATTGATATTTCGAACTGAGAAGATTTTTGCTCTGTTTATAGCGAGGCATTTCGCTGTGTTGTTTTCGTATTTGGAAGTAAATACGTGTGTAAACGTTGAGTTTACGGTGTTGTGTGATAATTGCTTAATTGCTGATGAATAATTTGGCAGTTGTTGAAGATCTTTCCTGTACATAGTGTAAATAAATTTCCTGTGTTTTTATCAAGAACTGTGTCTTCATTTCAAGAAAGCGGAAGTCGCACCGAATCCGTTACATTATTATTCGTAGTAAAGATTAATTGCAAGGTTTGGAGGACGAAAAAGGAGCAAAGTAAAATAGTATGATAATTTCAAGCGCATTTGAAAACTAAGTGTATACTTCATCACTGTTCACGTGAGTTAGTCACGTAAGAAACATTACTTGCCTAATTTGTAGAATTCAAAGACACAAACTTTCAGCAACATGAAGCCGAAAACATGCCGCAGAAAGTTTTTAGTGATACGTTCATTTGCATCAGCAGCTCTAAACTACTAAATCTTGTAATTTAATATTATTACTAGAAAATCGCCCGTGAGGCCGTGGTAGCCTGATCGGTAAGGCATTGGACTCGGGGCCGGAGGGACTCGGGTTCGATCCTCGCTGGTCGAAGACCCACCGTCGTCATTAAAGGGGACTGAGCGACGTCAAATATGCTCGTGGTCTCAATGTCCTCCAAGTGAAACGATACCTCTGGGGGTGCTAGCACCAGGTAGCTATTAGCTCTTGGACTAGTTCTAAATTCTCATTAACTGTTCGATCCGGAGATGGTGCTGCCATCTATCGGTATATAAAAATAATGGAGGCAAGGCACTTAGTATGCAGTCCTCGACATAAATACAGTTGAAGTCAGTTGTGACTCTTGAATAGAATAGAATAGAAAACCGCCCGTCAACGTATGACGGATGAAAATTGTTTCTACATTTGAACGAAGCGATTGCCTGTTTGAGGATACAGTCAGACCTCGATATAAGGTCACTCCACGGGACTTCACAAAACTGACCTTATAAGCGGGGTGACCTTATAGCCGACTCGTATATATATTTATTGATAAATAAGGATGTATTTAAAAGGATGTATACATCAATTCTTTTCAAAATTTAATACGTCCAAAAACATCAGTTAGTTAAATTATAATAGTTGAATTGATTTGAACCAATTGAAATTTTCGGAATTAATAAGAAATTTTGAAATGCTGTTTTAAAACTTCCATTTAGAATAAAACTGCATTCAAATATGTCCAAGCAAAGCACTGATGTGCAACTTACCTCGCTTAAAATTACATTAATACAGGATTGACGCGTTTTTTCTTTAGTTTAAGCACAATCGTTTCTAAGCATCTTCTGAAAATTTTCTTCGGCTTCTAATGACTGGTAAAAAATTGCGATATGTACATACTGAGTGCTCACGTTACTGCTTCATATTTTAGTATCACTGTTGTAACACTCACTTTCTACGGTTAATTTACTACGTTAATAGGAAAAATGACTTTTCACTGTTTAAGGATCGTATATCGAGTAAAATTCTTGCAAGTGAATCTATTAGGCAATGAAATCGTTTAAAGAAGTCAGACAAAAGTGTACAGGGTTTAAGTTGGGTTCAAAAGTTCTTTGGCATAAAAGCTAAAATTGAGGGGAAAATGTTAGCAAAATGGTAAAATGTTACACATTCTCATATATTTATATATGACTCAGTGTGTTTCATCTCCAGTTGAAAATACAATTCATATTTCATCTGTGACACCTTTGAAGAAATAAGTACAACAGCTATTTTTTAAAAACATAAAATAAAAAAAGAAAATACGATTGGTGTTTAGAACGTTGCAGTCCCCTCCTCCTAATAAAGCAGTTATTGGGGGGACATAATGCTGGATAAGACTAATAGTTATTGAACTTAATTGTAGTTTAAACATCTTAGCTAAGATTTAAAAAAGATTAAGTTGATTATCGCCATGCATGCTTCCTCTCTAGGATCATACATTTCTTCTTCTTTTTTTTTTTAATTAATTAATTTTTTATTTGAGCAAAAAAGCGAAAATGCGTTGCTTTATTTTCGCAATTCAGATAGTGTTTTCGCATTATGCGAAAAATGCGACCGTAGCGGAAACTCTGAAAAGTGACCTTATAAGCGATTAATGTATTATGACCTGACCATATATCCTATAATACATAATATAGAATTCCTATTCAGCAAGCCGGGACTTTAGAAAAGTGACCTTATATGCGGGGTGACCTTCTAAGCGGGTAACCATATATCGAGGTCTGACTGTATTTCGGAAGTTGAAATTTTAACCTTAATTCCGGTGGATTCACCCTAAACTCCAGTAGATGGCGTTAACCACGTTTTCGTTTCTTCACTCTCCTAAAATGAGTCTTACCAGCAAAACAGTTAAGTGACCGGATCCAGTTCAGCCTTGTCGAAATAAAGCATTTCCTTGCATGTCAAACATTACTAAAAAATATGATCAAACTATCATGCGACCGCACGAGTTTCATTGTTGATGACGTCAGGAGCGTTACTCGATCAGTGAATTGACAAATATATATATATGAAGATTTTTATTGCGATTCTGACGGGTTAATTTACTGTTGTAAGAGAAGGACGCAACTCACGGGGCCAGTATTAAGAATATTTTTGAAACATTATTTTTCATTTAAAACCAATTTTTTTTTTTTTTTTTGGCATTCTATCATTCAATATTTTGAAATGGAAAACAAAAACACAAGAACATATTGTTTATATGCTTGGAAATAATTTTTGCTCATTTTTTGGTAACAGTGGGGATAAGTGAGAGAATCGCACTTTAGTACATTGGACTCACATATGATAAACTTGAAAGTAAAACATTGGAATTTTACTTTTATTCTTTCGTAAAACTCTGTTCTGAATAGTATTTAAATCCCTAAAAATATATCCGTCATAAAAAAAACATAAATGTGAGAATGACTCTCATATATATATATATATATATATATATATATATATATATATATATATATATATATATATATATATATATATATATATATATATATATATGTATATATATAGGCATACAGAGGAATTAGTTTAAAGGGGGGTCGTCACTGCGAAGCTCACTCACCGAATGATCGTGAAATTGTTGGACAACCCACAGATTCTCTTAAATTTTACTGGATTTAAAAAAATATTACTTTTCAAGTGGATCTTTTGCTTTCACTCATTAACCATTTTTGAAAGAAATCACCTAATGCTACACTATTTGACAGTTTCCCCTTCCATCAAGCCCCCATTTCTCTTTTAAAAACATACCTGAATTACATCTTCATAAAGTTTACATTTTGAAATTTCACGCTTTTTCAGCCCCTCCCCTTATTTTGTATTTTCGCAGACATTCAAAACAGAGACCAACTGTCTATTCTAGTATGAAAAACTTTAAAACTCTCCTGAGACACATTTATTTCTGCAAAAATCTTGGGGGAGGGTGAGAGGTGCAACTTTCCCTTTGCACTCCCCTTAAGTACGTGTATATCAATATATATATATATATATATATATATATATATATATATATATATATATATATATATATATATATATATAACAAGAGATACAATTTAAGACAAATTTAAAATAGAAATTCAAAGAAATTGAAAAATCAAATCAACAACATTAAAAAAACTGAAAGAATAAATACAAAAGTGTACCGTAATGCCAGCGCAAAGCTGCTAGAAACAAAAACAGTACAAACATATTCACACAAACAGTCAAAATACAAATGAAAAAAGCAAGCGAAAAAAGCGAGAACATCAAAATGGAAAATGAAAAAGGTGAACCCAGGACCAACACTTTATCAAGGGGGGGATTGGTCCTAAAGTTCACACCCTCTTGCTAGACAGAAAGGGGCCTTGTGAACTTTAGGACCAATCCCCCCCTTGATAAAGTGTAGGTCCTGGGTTCACCTTTTTCATTTTCCATTTTGATGTTCTCGCTTTTTTCACTTGCTTTTTTCATTTGTATTTTGACTGTTTGTGTGTGTGTGTATATATATATATATATATATATATATATATATAGGATTTAAAAATTGTGATAACTTGTAGATATGCAAACGACAAATGAACAACATTATTAAAAATGAACAAAAACAAGAACAACAATATAAGCAATTGATCTACTGTCAGTGAGTGGGAGCAGCATACCCTAACCGAGCCTCACAGGTTTCGGAACGCTTCGCGAGTCAGCAAGTAATAATATACATAATCAAACAACATTTGCAAAAGATACAAAATTTCATTAATTCATTAGAGATTGATATAGTTTTAAGTGCTGCAGTTTTGCGCCTCGTCTATATTTATTTTTCGTTTGTTTAAAATCTCTATCTACCTACGTGAAAGTTTCTATGCTGCATTTGCGCTGGCTTCACTTAGTTTTATTCTTAGTTGTGGGTATGCTGTTTTGTTTTATTTTGTTTTCACTTTTGCATTTAAGCCATTGATATAGTTTTAAGTGCTGCAGTTTTGCGCCTCGTCTATATTAATTTTTCGTTTGTTTAAAATCTCTCTCTCTCTCTCTATAATATATATATATATATATATATATATATATATATATATATATATATATATATATAAGGGACTGTATGAAGAAAACATACAAATGATAAAAACAAAAACAGAGAAACGTATAAGCGTTGCTGCAACGTATTTATTTATTGTGCGTGTCTTTGTGTATTTCTGTGTTAGTAGACGGTATCACCTGACCGTCACCTAAAAATCTCCCTTCCTGAATGGGGCAGAGTTCCCGCCCTTGTGTCAAAGCCCCACGTGAGAGAAGGGAGAGAGCAACTCACCTTTCGGTACACGATGTGGTTGGGATTGTCGTCGCAGCCCTGCGCCTGCCCGTTGCCCGCGTCGCCCTTCCGCCTGTACGCCATTCACGGCTCACGCTACCCGAGCACCCAAGGCCCGGAATCCATTGGACTGGAGCTCGACCCGGTTCTCTGTCCCACTGTCCCACACACGGGACGAGCACACACGCACACACACACACACACTCACGCGCGGCGGGGTCCACACACAAAAGAGAGAAGAGAGCGCTCTCGAGACCCCTGCGATTTCTTCTCTCTCTCCCTTCTTTGGGATGTGGAGGAGGAGGCGCGGGAGGGAAGAGGTGGGAAGGCGTACGCTGCGCCATCTGTCGGCGCGGCAGGGAGACGCGCCCATTCATGGTCCTCAACAGGGCCTGATTAACGCACGGTCCGGCGGGTCCATGGACCTGGGCACCAAAAATTTAGGGGCACCAAAATAGCCTAGCCTAAATTAACTTACTTACTTCCTTTTCTTTTTCTAAGCTCCTTTTACTTTTTCTCGACTTTAAGGGAGAGGGGGCTCAAAATTTTTTAAAAATCAGCTCAAAAACTCATAAAATTAAAAAAAAATTTGCGTCAGCAACAATTCTAATAGAAGTTCCTTTTCATTTTTGAAAAGAATCAAAAATCGTTTGAGAAGCTGCGTTTCTCAGGATAATATCAAAATTAGATTTCGATGATATGATCGAGACATTTGCCTCTGTTAAAGCAAGAAAAAAGCCTTTTTAAAACTTAATGTCAGAATTAGTAAGATTTTTTTTTTTTTTTTTTTTTTTTTTTTTGCAGTTTAAAATTATTTTCAAACTCATTTTCACCTTAAGGTAAGGCAATTTTAACTCTGATTAGTAAGGTGACTAGACTATCAAGTGTTTGGTATTCAAATCCCAGGTTTCCTTTTCACTGTAGTTTCTATTCATATAAGGTTTCTAGTGTAACACACTGAATTTAAAATTGTGCGGGTTTTCTCATGGAGGGGCGGGGGGGGGGGGGCACCAACTTCTACTCCGGACCCGGGCACCAGTTTGGCTTGATCGGGCCCTGGTCCTCAACTGACTCGATTCAGAGATCTGCAAAAATAGCTTTGTTTAGCTCTTTACATAAGTTTTTCAGGTGAACGCGTCAAGTAGGGCCGAAGGGAAATTTAACTACGCCGACTCCTGGAATTTTAGAGATTCCCACTCCGAATCCTTTTTCTCCGACTCAGTGGCAAGGTGTGACTCGTGAAGGGATCGCAATGGTCACAGGAACAAGGTTGCGAGCCCATCGCAATGCAATTTGCGAGGACCTTAGAGATGAACCAGAGCCGTGTCCAAGGGGAGGGTTTTAGGGGTTAAACCCCTCCCAATGGAAGGAAAAAATCAATGAATCATTAAACGATTTTCCAAAATGTATTTTAAGTTTTAATTAATTTTAGAGTTAAACTCAGATACAGTATTCACCCTCTTTAATATTTCCCCATGTTTAACAATTAGCATTTTCCTCAGTCGTAAGATTCCCAAGCCCCTTCGCTTCTAAGTACTTGAAAAAATTAAAGACGGAGGAATTTCTGAAGAGTCCGGCAATGCTGTAAGCATGCAGGGGAAAATTGTTTTAAAGAATATTAGACAATGACGTAACCCCCCCCCCCTCCAAAAAAAAAACAAAAAAAAAAAACTTAGGGGCAGGGAAAATGGTTACTTTGCTTACTGTTAGATTTTTTATGGTACGCCTTTAGTGTTGGATGAATTAGTCGTTTCACACATTAGAAAAATGTTTCTATGCGAAACAGCAATTTCTTTTAAATAAAATTTTTATTTTCATTAAATTCCTGTTCAATGTTATTTGATGAAAAAACAAAAGAAAAAAAAGAAAGAAAGAAACTAGCATTAGGTGGAATAAAAGAAATATGTGTGCTTTTACAAAATGTTCAACTGTACAAATAGATTTCATTTAAGAAAAAACACAAAACGTATTAAAAAAAAAAAAAAGCCTAGCTATCGAACTAAAATGAACTATTCAACACGCGTAGTTAGTTTTCCTTTGACAACGTAAGTTACAAAGGTAAAAAGTTTCAACCCCTCCCTTTATGAAATCCTGGACACGGGCCTGAGATGAACAGAACTACGTAATGCAGTTTGCTATTTTTTTTAATCTCCTTTGGTGCCCCTATGTCATGGGGGTCCCTCTTAACTGCGACAAGGTCAACCTGCCCCCGATCCGACTCCTTTACCCCAAAATAATTTGGACTCCAATTCCACGTCCCCGCAATGCGGGTGGAGGGGGAGAGCAAGTCTCAATAGGGCCCGTGGCCCTTAGTGGCACAGAAATCCAGTACGCAGTTAGGGGCCCTGCTAAACTTTTGCAGGAAGGGGGGTCTCAAAATTTGTAGATCCGGGCCTGACTCTCGCAGCCCTGGTTATAAGGAGAAATGAGACATGTTTGTCAAAGTTTTATAATAAGTAAGAGAACTTAAAAGAGTGTAAGCATTATAATAAAATGTACACATGAGGCAGTGAGAAGCAGAGGGATGCAAGTGGCAAAATTAAAAATTTGGAGATAACCAGTACACATGGTAGGTGAACCTTTCCTCTGTCTTGGGGCAAGAGATGGTACTAGTAGCCCTGGTCGGTGCTGCTGTATAGCATGATTTAGAAAAAAAAATTCAATGAAACCTAGGACGTTTTCTTTAAAGTCGTTTTGCTCAAACCGTGAAAATTTCCACTTGCATCCCTTTGCTTCTCACTGATTCATATTGTTACAAATTCTGTAAATAGTAATTATTATAGCAACGTAACCTGTAAATAGTTTCTTGTAATGAATATACAGCCCCCGTACATTCGGCTTAGGTATACGGTCTGCCTATTCTTTTTTTTTTTCATTGATAAAATTTGTGAATGAAATAAGAAAGTGTGGAACGGTGCAGCATTTTCTGGAATAGTTGAGAGATCTCTTTCTTTGTGTATGAAAGCCGTTACGCATGATAAAGAGTTTAGTTTCGATTGAGAATTTGTACTGAGAGTGTATTAGCTCTGTTTATTGCAAGGCATTTCGCTGTGTTGTTTTTCGTATTTGGAAGTAAATACGTGTGTAACCGTTAAGTTTACGGTGTTGTGTGATATTTGCTTAATTGCTGATGATTAATTTAGCAGTTGTTGACGATCTTTCCTGTACATAATGTAAATAAATTTCCTGTGTTTTTAATCAAGAACAGTGTCGTCCTTTCAAGAAAGTTGGAAGTCGCACCGGATCCGTTACAATATATACTTTGTACAAGTTCAAAATCGGATAAATATCGTCAGTATCTGATGAATATCAACAGTCGCACACATAAACTTCTACAAAACACCGAACATTTCCGGTGAATAACAGGAGAAAGTCGATATTTTTCAGTTTCAATTTTTCAAGGTAACATAATACACCTACAGAAACAATAGAGTCATGGTTCGAAATAATTGGTTGTTAGTCGTATTTTGCAGTTAAAAATTTAAATTTGACCACCACGCTGTCACTTCCACTCATCATTTTTAATAAAGGTCATCTTTTAATAAAGAAAATAAATTCGAGGATTCTAGTAGAGATGCATCGATTAATCGGCACTATCCGGTAATCGACCATAATTGGTCACTTAGCCAATTATTTATAAACGGCCAATTTTCACAGGTGAATCAGTCCATTTCTTTTTATAAAAATTACTTTAGGAATTAGAAACTATGCTGAATAGGCTGATAAGCAATAAATAAATGTAATTTATTTATTAGCAGAAACAAAAGTATTATCGCACGTCAGTATTAATCATTGATAAAACATTCGTCAAAAGCTTTCGTCGGATGCGTTATCATTCATAAGCGCACTTCTTTTGCATTAATAAGGATGTTCCATGTAACCCCAAAACACGTGCATGCAGTTTTTCTGGTAATGTGTGCCTTTATACGCTGTTGTATCCTCTTATATATACAGGGCCGTTGTTGAGGTAAATCCGGAAAATGGAACACAAGTATTAAAACTCTTATAATGCAAACAAAAAGGATTTATTTTGTACACAACTTCGCAATATTATAGAATATCTATATATATATAAATGAATGTTTGTCTGTATGTCATCCATGAACTCAAAAACTACCCGGCACATTTGGCTGAAACTTTCACCGTTTGTTATTTTTGGTACTGGGAATGTTTATAGACCAGTTCGAAAAAAATCCGATCGATAGTTCCTTTTTTATTCCAATTTAAGTCACAATCCAATGGATAAATACGAATAAAATGATCGGCTGCAGAAATTAATTCGCGTGAAAGATCTCATTGATAAGAAGTTAGCTGTTGCCATTTTCTTGAGTTTGAACAAATAAATTCCTTCTTTATTGTTTTATGGCTTTTCATGCAACGGTGGGATTTAAAACTTTTTCTATTTGATATTTTTAGCGATTGATTGATCTTGCAAACTGCGTGAGTACAAAATTTGAGTAGAGTCACGGCTTCACTTGATACCTGTACCGATTATTATGAAAATTGCTATATATATGTATTTTTCCACGGAGAAGGTGCATAATATGCTCATTGAAGCCACTCGCCACCAGGTGGCACTGCAGAGTAGCAACTTCTGCCCCGTTCAACCGATTGTCATGAAAATCAGTATACTGATGTATTTTTTTGTTGGCGTAGCAACGCGCGTCGGGTACAGCTAGTATGTTATAAAAAGAAGTTATTCTATATAGCCGCCGTTAGCTGCCACCACTCGCTCAAGACGTGACCGCAAGACGCATGCATGTTTCACCTCCTTCCTGTCCACGTTGAGCACCACCTCAGTAATGGTGGCTCTCAACGCGTCCTTGGTGTTATGAAATTTTGCGTTAACCTTTTCCTCAACTACGCCCCAAAAGTAGAAATCGAGAGGATTGCAATCCGGGCTGGAGGGTGGCCACAAGTCGGGTGTCCAGTGGTAGGGCACATTACTGTGAAGCCACGCTTGGGTTTTTCTCGACTTGTGGTCTGGCGCTGAGTCCTGCTGGAAGACATAATCTCTTCCGGCGGCCACCATGTCTATCCAGGGCAATACGTGAATGTATCCATCGGCGTTGATTCTGAGACCTTCTTCAAAGAAATGAGGTGGCATAACATCCCCTTCGCTGCTGATAACCCCAAGGACTATGACTGCTGCTGGAAATTTGGTGTGCATGACGGTGGGCACTTCTGAGGCATCCACTCAACTGACCTGAAGATAACCACTCAATAATCTCCTTTGGTGATTTCTATTCTATTCAAGAGTCACAACTGACTTCAACTGTATTTATGTCGAGGTCTGCATACTAGTGCCTTGCCTCCATTATTTTATATACCGATAGATGGCAGCACCATCACCGGATCGAACAGTTAGTGAGAATTTTGAACTAGCCCAGGAGCTAATAGCTACCTAGTACTAGCACCCCCAGAGGTATCGTTTCACTTGGAGGACATTGAGACCACGAGCATATTTAACGTCGCCCAGTCCCCATTAATGACGACGGTGGGTCTTCGACCAGCGAGGATCGAACCCGAGACCCTCCGGTCCCGAGTCCAATGCCTTACCGATCAGGCTACCACGGCCCTCTTTGGTGATTTACCGGCACGAAGGGACTCAAGGATCGCTGCTCTTCTGTCTTGTTCCCGGCTCATGTTGTTGCTTGTTGTAACGTGTCTATATGCGCGCGCCTCGTGACGTTATGAACTACACATTAGATAACCTATTCGCAAATATGCACTCAACAACCGCTAGAGGGCAGTTAATAAACAAATTCCGAATTTACCTCAACGACCCTGTAATAGCCGATGATCGAGATGATGAAACTTAACCGTTATAAAAAGGATAGGAAAATTGAAATTGAGATGCCGTGTGTTTAGAATTTTGTCAAAGGCTAGAATTCTTTTCTTTAAACTGGACTCAGCTTCTGTGACTTTTTTGTATGTATCAATATTTTTGTATTCCTTCTGAAGCATAAGTTTATAAAAAAAATAAGGTTCAAATTCGTTACTAGTGGAACATACTCCTACAATAATCAAGCAGGTTACATTTTTTTCGAAAAACTTAAAAATATCTTGGCCAAAATTGCAGAAGAAAAAAGTTTTATAATTCTGAATAACCAGAAAGTTCTGGATTTCATAAACAGTGGTAAATACCATTTTCATAGTATTAATACTTTTGATTTTGAAAATCTTTTCACTAACATTCCCCACAAACTCATAATCGATGTTTCAAATAGAATTTTCGACAGATATGAAAAATACATCGATTTAGAAAAAACATTCTTGGATTAACCTTGTTAAATTTTGTATTTTTGAGAATTACTAATACAATGGTTCCAATTTCTACAGACAGATCAATGGAATACCGATGGGCACATCTTTTTCTAGTGCATTTGCAAACCTATTTTTGCATTTTCATGAATCTATTTTTTTTAATAAACAACAGTATAGAAGCATCCTTATATATTATTTCTGTAGCCTGTTTTTGGTTTCTACGCCAAATTTCCCTCAATTCTTGATCGATTTCTTTGATTTACGGCTTATTTTATAGCTTATGGTGCTGGCTACTGACGAAAAATAGACCCAAGGTCTGAAAATTGTTTCTTTTAGCCGAAAAACCTGTTTTAAAGAACCAGAATAAGGTTTTCGGTCAAACTTATAACTTTAATTTGCGCTATGACCGACAGAGCTGAGTAGCTTGATCGGCAGAGCGTTCTCTTCGTAACCAGAAGATTACGTGTTCGGGCCCACGTCCGAACAATCTGCACCAAAAAAATTAGAGAAATATCGCGCATTACATGAACACTGAATTAAATGCATAACAACTATGAAGGAATAGAATAAATGAGAAGGAAATGCTCCTTGCTGATATGAAAACATTCAGTGATTTTGTGCTAAATTACTTCGAAATTGCACGTGTTTTTTTTTTTTTTTTTGAAGCTTTGGCTCTGGAAAGAAAATTAAAGCATAATGTAAGCGAAAATATAAGCAACAGGTTTAAGATTTCAGACTACAATAGAATTGTTTTTTGTTCAGAAAAAAAATAATAAATCGTATATTGAAATATATATTCTTCTAATGAGTTTTTGACTCTTTGTACAAATAAATAAAATACTACCTCAATTTGAAGGGTAAAATATATATTTTTTCTTCTTTTTGCTAAAAAACAAATAGCTTATCACATTTTTACTACATTTGAAAGCATAGTTCAATTTATTTTGTATTTTAACCGTGCTGTTAAATGATGAACACGGGCTGCCATCTAAGTTATAACGGTTTAAGCAGCCTGCGATAGCAAATTGTAAAAATTTTCAAAAATAAAAACATTTTTCTTCAATATCTTATCTTATATATTAATCCCCTCTCATTTTAAAACTTATCAGGCTGGCCAATGACGAAAAAAAGACTTACGGTCGAAAATTCAAGTTTTCAAAATCGCCTCTTGCTGTTTCAAAACCTTGATGCTGCCTGTAGTTCTTATGCATTTTTTAAAGCAAAGTTCTAATGCAGTTTTCCATTTTTTACGTCGCTTTCGGCAAAAAAAAAAAAAAAAAAGCCTGTGTGTGTGTTTATATTTTAATAAAGCTTAACAGCACTGGACTTAGTTGTTCGGTTTAATTGATAAGTTTTTTTCGGTGGAGCGTTCGGGTATAAGCTATCTGAACTTCGGGCAAGCTTGGGCTGTCCGACATAATATCAAATTTATATTAGTATTACACATTACATGTGCTCATAACATACACACCTAATAAAATAAATGCAGTGGGAATGCTACTTGGTGTTTCGACTCCTTTATGCAGGCTACAGTTATCATTCGGATAAGTTGATTGTTAATCGAACTGTGTTCTTTGACTACATCCAGACCACTCAACATAATGTAAGCATAAAAAAGTATTAGATTTACCTAAAGAAATCCTTTTTGTGCAGAAAAACATTTTTATTGTATGCTAAAATGTAGATGTTTCTAATAGCAGTGTTCTACCTTTTGTACAAAGGAAAAAATACTACGCCCGATTAAAACTACGAGTTTCACTCAATAATTCTTTAATTTTTTATTCGCGCGAATACGATATAAAGCATTAAAAGTATTATCAACTTCATTAGCAAGAAATTATTTTCTACTCCTCTGCTTTCTGCTGAAAAAAAAAAAATACATTTTGTCTACGTTCGAAAAATTACACTTAAGAACGGACTCAGTTCAACTGGTTTTGGTTTTGAATTTTAAGTGTTCGATTAAAAGAGAAACATGTGAGGGCATTTAAGCCGTAACGGTTAAAGCAACCTTCTATGTGAAATAGTTCAATATTCAAAGATAAAAACACTTATTTTCAATCAAATTTATTACTTCTCTAGAATGTTTGTTTCAATCGCTACGTGAGATCTTCGTCATTCTTTAATCAAATTCCATGCTTTGCGAATAATTTTAAATCGTATCATGCTGGTTAATGACAAAACACAGATGCATGATCTTATTATTATTATGTTTTTTTTTTTTTTTTTTTTGGCAAAAAGCTTTTTTGCTGTTTTTTACTACTCATTCCTTCAATGAATAGCTTTCGAAAAGGATGGCGCAATTGCCAGGTTTGTTGGGGTGTTGGGCTGTTAGTCAGAATGGCGCCAATTCGAATACGTGCCAATAAATATCTCTTTAATGTTTCTTTTTTTCCCGTCAGATGCTGACATGTGCAGGACTGTATTTGCCACAACCTATTTTTTCACATGCACAATTATTGCTTTTTCACGAGTCACCACTCAGCCACACTTTTAATGACATTTATGTTTGCATTGAAAATATGTACGATTAAAAGGGGAGCTATGATCAAATTATCACAACGTTGTATTTAACGAGGTTTTGTTACTGATGTCTTTAAATTACATGCCTTCTCTTCGGCGCTTACTTTTTTTTCGGTTCTTCGTCATAATGTTCTTCCTTTGAAATTCTTAAAGAGCGAAATGCCTTATGAAACGATTTGAAGCACAGTGCGGAGTTCCGCACGGGTCGACTAGTTTAGATATATTGATGATATTATTATTTTAAATAACAATGATTTTCACAATTTACATAAAGAAATTTACCCACATGAACTACTGCTGAAACAAACAAATAAGGATGAGTCAGTTAATTTCCTTGATCTCAACATTCAACTGAATAATTAAATTCTTAGTATAGCTTTGTATGATAAACGTCAGGATTTTGATTTTAAAGTGTATTCTTTTAATTCATTTTCACAGTTGTATCAGTAAAAAAGTGTTCAAAAATATAATCATTTCACAAATTAATAGATATAAAAAAATATGCAATAATAAAACAAATCTGAAAACAATGATTCAAATTTTAACTGCTACCCTAACTCAAAACCAATATCCGGAGCATCTTACGAAACATTTCATTTCCAAGCTTGTGTAGGATTAGCGGTAGTCAATTTTCAGTTCCTTGAATCTTCTGTTCCTTGAATTTGATAGTTTTATGTTCTTTCTTTTGATTTTGAGTTCAGGTATGAATTTTGTTCTCTTGTAGTTTAAATATTTCTTTATATAAAACTTGTATTTTTCGTTTGTAAAAGGTTCAATGTTATTATTTCTTGTCATGCTGATATTTTAGACTTTCAGTGACCCTATGGCTAGTTTTGTGAGATGTCGGGGACTAGTGCTGCTTTTTTAGGCAATTTCGCCAGCAGCACTCACGAAACATCTCATGGTTTTTCCCTACCCTTGGGAAGTACCCCCTGATGAGGCGCCAGGGTATTTTGGGATTTTTTCATTTTTTCGTTCTTTTAAAAGAATTTTTCTTTCTTGTTCAATCCTTATATTGCTATCAAATGTGTTGTCTACCAGTAACATAGATCAGCCTATGGCGCCTATTGAACTGAGTAGTGAAGTTCATTTTAGTTGACTTGTCCAGATTATAAATGCAGTATATGATAGTGTTTCTCTAAATATATATATATATATATATATATATATATATATAACAAAAAATTTTACTCACAATCCATTTTAATTTTTCTTTACTTAATGGCTTAGTAAGAAAATCAGCTTCATTGAGCTTTGAGTTTACATATTTTAACTTAAATTCATTATTCATGAACATCTCTCGAATGAATTGATTTCTAATGTGTTTCGTCTTTACGTTTTCTGGATGATTTTTAGTAAAATATATTGCTGCTTGGTTATCGCAACACTGTTCTGGTATGAAATCTGAAGATACTAAATTAAGCTCCTTAAGTATTTTAGCATACCAGATTAACTCTTTTACACTTTCCGATAATGTTATGAACTCTGACTCCTGGTTTAATTTATAGTGGACTGTATTTTTAAAATGGTAAATTGATAAAACGTAGGTATAACACTTTTTATTAAGTAACTAAAACATAATGTATAAACAAATCTCGGTGTACCTGCACCGGAGTCTTCAGGTAACGACTGCCGAAGCAGAAGGTGCGAGCCTTTTAACAACTGCGATGGCGCCACATGCGCAATACTTCTAGAGTTGAGATGTAACATGCCGCCCGCGTTGAAAGGTTCAACTTTCAAAAACCAATCATACATAACATACATTTCAAAAACAATCAAAATTTATCACAGGATATGAACATAGTGATATAACAAAAGCTACTTCATATATTAGAGGTAAACATGTAAAGAAGTTTAAAAAATTGTAAATGGCAAATTTCGATACCCAAAAATAACTTTTACTGAGTTGGTAAAATACAAATTTTAGAAATAGATCGAGTGAAAATACTGTAACGGATTCGGTGCGACTTCCACTTTCTTGAAATGAAGACACAGTTCTTGATAAAAACACAGGAAATTTATTTACACTATGTACAGGAAAGATCTTCAACAACTGCTAAATTATTCATCAGCAATTAAGCAATTATCACACAACACCGTAAACTCAACGTTTACACACGTATTTACTTCCAAATACGAAAACAACACAGCGAAATGCCTCGCTATAAACAGAGCAAAATCAGTTCAGTTCGAAATATCAATCGAAACTCCCCGTTTAACGGCTCCATCGCTAACGGCTTTTATAAACATCCAAGAATTTTCCACAACATTCTTTCTGCTTCGAGAAATGCGTAGACCGTTATCAAATTTTATCAATGAAAATAAAAAGAATAGGGGGTTGTATACTTTAGCCAAATTTTAAGGGGTTGTATATTCATTACGGGAAATTATTTACAGGTTACGTTACTACAATAATTACTATTTACAGGATTTGTAACATTGCCCCCTTCCTAAGGACTGCACGTCCCGGGCAGTACAATCCCCAGAAAGGGTGCCAAACTTCTATCACAAGTTCACAATTACACACATTAAATAATAACCAATAGTGCAAAGGAAACACAATAATAACAAGAAATATTACTAAACATTAAAAGCAAAAATTATCTACAACTTTTATGTTATCAACCATGGTTGTTTACGTAATACTCATGAACTATGGCCATAGTATGGGGCTAACCGATCATAATGTACAACCCTAGGTTTTGCATTAGGTGATTTTTGGATCCTCACTACGACGTCATTTAGTCGTTTAAGGACTTTGTAGGGTCCATCCCAATGCGACTGCAATTTGGGTGAAAGACCTTTCCGTCGGATGGGATTCCATAACCAAACCTTGTCGCCTTCGTTGAATTCATGTCCAGTAGACCTTGTGTCGTATCGGGTCTTCATCTTCTCCGCCGCGATGTTGATTCGCTCTCGTGCGAAGTTATGAACGTCTTCCAACCGGGCCTGGAGATCCTGGATGTACTCCTCAGGCGATGAAGGCGCATCCGGAGGACGACCGAAGACGAGATCACAAGGTAGCCGAAGCTCTCGTCCGAAGAGCATCTGAGATGGGGCATATCCGGTAGTCTCGTGGACAGCACTGCGGTAGGCCAGCAGGAACAAAGGTAGCTTCTTGTCCCAATCCTGTTGATTTCTGGATACCATAAGTGAGAGATTATTCAGGATTGTGCGGTTAAATCTCTCCACCATGCCGTCCGATTGTGGGTGTAGTGGTGTTGTCCTAGTTTTCTCAATTCCGAAAATTTGACATAGGCCCTTAAACACAGCAGAGATGAAATTCCTCCCTTGATCGGAATGAATCTGCAAAGGTGTTCCGTATCTCGAGATCCAATGTTGGACTAGAGTCTCTGCTACGGTAGTAGCCTCTTGATCTGGAATGGGATAAGCTTCCGGCCATTTGGTGAAGTAGTCGATGGAAACAAGAATGTATTTGTTCCCATCAGCAGTTCTTGGTAGAGGACCCAGGATGTCGATCCCAATTCGTTCGAAAGGAGCTCCAACGTTGTACAGATGTAGCTTCCCTCTGCTTCTCTTCTTCGGTCCTTTACGAGCAGCACAGGCGTCACAAGAATGGCACCACTTCTGTACGTCATCCTTCGCCTTGCTCCAGAAGAAGCGCTCCCGAACTTTATTGAGAGTTTTCAAGACACCAAAATGTCCTCCAGTCGCACTACTATGTATTTCTTTCAGAACATCTGAAATCCTGGATCGAGGAAGTAGTAACTGCCACCTAGATGTCTTGCCGTCGTCAGATTCCCATTTCCGGTGTAGCACGCCGTTCCGTAAATGGAGTGAGTTCCATAAAGCCCAGTATCTTTTTGTTGCAGGACTGAAGATGGAAACGTCCTGCCAGCTAGGGCGTCGACTGTCACTTTCCATGAACTCTAAAATCGGTTTTATGTCGGGGTCTTCAAGTTGATCTTTTCGAACTTGGTCATCACTCCATGGATCAGGTTCTGATGATGTTGGAGTCACTGTCACCTGATAGGCGGTAGGGCTAGTCGTTCCATACTGTTTCTCGATTCGGGAACAATAGTGGCAGTTCTCAGGACAGGGTCTCCTTGATAAAGCGTCAGCATTACCGTGAGATAACCCTTTTCGATGCTTGATCTCCATGTCATATTCCTGGAGCCGCTGTATCCATCTGGCTACCTGGCCTTCCGGATTTTTGAAGTTCAAAAGCCAAGTTAATGAAGCATGATCTGTCCGAAGCAGAAATTTTCGGCCGTAGAGGTAATGATGGAAGTGTTCTACAGCTTTCACTATGGCCAATAACTCCTTTCTGGTGACGCAGTAATTTCGCTCCGACTTTGATAAGCATTTGCTCCAGTAAGCGATGACATGTTCATTTCCGTCAATTTCTTGGGATAAAACAGCTCCGATGCCCTCGTTGCTCGCATCAGTGTCCAGGATGAAGGATGTTTCAGGCTGAGGATAGGCGAGGATAGGCGTTGATGTTAAAGCCTCCTTCAGTCGTAGAAATGCATCTTCGCATTCTTTGGACCATTCAAACTTTTGCTTGCTCTCCGTCAGCTTATGCAAAGGTCGTGCAATGTTGGAAAAACCCTTCACAAACTTCCTGTAGTACGTGCAGAGCCCCAGGAAACTTCGCAACTGATGGATGTTTTCGGGACGACTCCAACTCCTGACCGCAGATACCTTCTCTGGATCGGTTTGTACACCCTCAGAAGAGATGATGTGACCAAGGTAGTTCACTTCCCGGCGGAACAAATTACATTTGGACGGGCTTAACTTCAGATTGGCTTCCTTAAGCTTTTGCAGCACCTTCCTAAGATTTGCCAGATGTTCTTCGAAGCTGCGTCCCACGATGATGATATCGTCTAAGTAGACCAGACAGGATTCGTAAGAGAGTCCTCTTAACACTGTCTCCATAAGACGCTCGAACGTAGCTGGTGCATTGCAGAGGCCGAAGGGCATCACTTTAAACTGCCATAAGCCTTGTCCAGTTGTAAACGCTGTCTTCTCTCGATCCTCAGGGTGTATCTCAACCTGCCAGTAGCCGCTCTTCAAGTCCAGGGTCGAAAACCACTTGTGTCCGGAAAGAGTGTCCAAGGTATCGTCTATCCGTGGAAGAGGGTAACTGTCTTTCTTGGTGATTTCATTCAGTCGTCGGTAATCGACACAAAATCTGGTGGAGCCATCTTTCTTTCGGACCAAGACGATGGGAGAGGCCCAGGGACTGGATGAGGGTTCGATTACATCATTCTCCTTCATCTCTTTCAGGAGGGTCTCAACCTCTTCCTTCTTGGCGAACGGTAGTCGTCTTGGATGCTGTTTAATAGGTGGGTGTTCTCCAGTGTAGATCCTATGCTGCGTTAAATTCGTACGGCCAACATCCTCCGATGTAGATGAAAACAGATTCTTAAAGTCATCCACCAATTGTTCCGCAGCAGTTCTTTGATCTTTCGATAAGGGTGCACTCCCAATTAACTTCGATGTCAAGGACTCAGAAGACACAGTCTCGGGGGAATTGATTCTTCTAATGATGCAGTTTACTGGAGTACAAGTTGCTAACACTTCACCTTTCCGAATATTCCTTGGCCTTTCACTCACGTTGGCGACTCTTACAGGAATTACATCCTTAGAAAGGTCCACAAGCGTAGATGCTACCAGCACTCCTTTTAGGCTATTGCTTAAGTTGGGGGATTCAATGAGTCCAAATCGAAAACTATTGCTTTCTTCAATGGAGCCGGGTATTAATGATTCTGACCTTGAGGGAATTGACAAATCTGTTTGGGCTATTATTTGATGAGCGGATTTGACATCACTTTCTGCAGGGAAAACGGCTATGTCTTCTCTCATCGAGTGCAGCTCATTAGTCTTGAAGTCGAGAGTGAAGTCATATTTCTTCAAAAAGTCCAATCCGAGAATGAAGGGGTCCGTGATATTAGCGACGAATGCCGTATGATGGTAGGTGGCATTCCCAAACACTATTTCCAAGTCCACTTTACCGTCAATCTCAATTTTGTCACCTGTCACAGTCTGGAGACTTACGCGTGGCGATGTCCACAGCAGTTTCAATCCAAATTCACGAGCCACATCTGTCCTAATGATTGTCACATTGGCTCCAGTGTCAACAATCAGTCTGCAGGGGTTCCCATTTACATGTGCGTAAATGAAAAGTCCATCACTGCCACTACTAGAAGAGGAAATCTGCAGAGCTTTAGTGGTGTTGATTTCCTTCCCTCGCGTAATTTGGCGAGCCGGACAACTCCTTCGCAGGTGTCCTTCACTACCGCATTTCCAGCACTTCTGCTCTTGTTTCTTTTGGGCTGTTATGCTGCTCAAATGTCTTGTCAAGTCACCGAGTTGTCTCTCAAGTTCAGCGAGGTGGGACGACCTGGAATCAGACTCATCAGCTTCCTGAGTCCGGATTAGATGGCGATCCACAAGGGTTGCTTCTTGGGCGGCCTCGTATCTCATCGCATACATCAAAGCGGATTTCAAGTCGTTTACATTCGCCATCCGGAGGGCCTTCTGGATCTCAGGATTCCGAACTCCGTCGATGAAGTAGTTGAGTGCCAGGTTGTCCCGAACATCCGCAGGACAGTCGCAAAAAGCAAGATGAGACAGTCTCTCGACGTCCGCCGCTAGCTCTTGCAGGGTTTCCCCGGTTTTCTGGAAACGGGACTTCAACTGGAGTCGGCTGAACTCTTTCTGGCATTTCTCACCGAAGCGAAGCTCCAACGCAGATGTGAGGGCGGCGAAATCCAGGCGCTGGCTGTCCGGAAGGGTCTGAAGAATGTCCGCTGCGTCACCTCTCAGGGATGCTGCAAGATGGCAGGCCTTGGTAGCAGAGTCCCATCCGTTCGCTTCCGCCACTATCATGAACTGAGTTTTGTAAACCTGCCACGAAGTTTTCCCATCAAATGTGGCAAGTTTAATGGGCGGTCGAGCAACCGATGTGGGAGCGCCAAACTGTACAGAGCTGCTTTCCGCGGTCGCCAATCTCCTTTCCACGTCCTTAAAGATCTCTTCTTTAAGTAGATGAAATCTTCTATCTTCTTCTTCAAATTTATTTTCTACAGCATTGAATCGGCTTTCAACGGTATCAAATTTTTCTTCAATAGCATCAACTCGATGCTCTATGTCATTAAATTTATTTTCCATCACAGTCTTTACCGAAATAAGGTCGTTTTTAATTTCTTCTTGGTTAGACGTTAAGTCCTTTTTCAGCACCGTTAAATCGCTTTTTAACTGGTCTTGATTTGCCGCCAAACTTTCGGTCAAGTCACTTTTCACAGCATTAATTGCTTCCAGAAGTTGTTTTAATTGGTCATCCATTGCGCGAGTAATCACCATAAAAACAAAGTCTATAAATTCAAACAGTCTTTATGAAAAAAAATGTCCAAAGTCACACTTACTCCAAGAAAGTCCAGAAGAAGCCCCACGTTGGGCGCCAATTGTAACGGATTCGGTGCGACTTCCACTTTCTTGAAATGAAGACACAGTTCTTGATAAAAACACAGGAAATTTATTTACACTATGTACAGGAAAGATCTTCAACAACTGCTAAATTATTCATCAGCAATTAAGCAATTATCACACAACACCGTAAACTCAACGTTTACACACGTATTTACTTCCAAATACGAAAACAACACAGCGAAATGCCTCGCTATAAACAGAGCAAAATCAGTTCAGTTCGAAATATCAATCGAAACTCCCCGTTTATCCATCGCTAACGGCTTTTATAAACATCCAAGAATTTTCCACAACATTCTTTCTGCTTCGAGAAATGCGTAGACCGTTATCAAATTTTATCAATGAAAATAAAAAGAATAGGGGGTTGTATACTTTAGCCAAATGTTAAGGGGTTGTATATTCATTACGGGAAATTATTTACAGGTTACGTTACTACAATAATTACTATTTACAGGATTTGTAACAATACCATTAGAAGTTCTAATTTTTACGACTCTTATTTTGTCATCGTTTCCAAATTACTTGCACATAATTTGTTAATTTTTGCCACTTAGACAATTTACTTTCTGGAATGTCCTTTAAATTTGGCTCTGGAAGTGCAAGTAGTGGGCGGCCAATTAAAAAATGACCAGGGGTCAAAACTTCATACTCGTTCACATCGGTTGATAAAGGAGTAAGTGGACGGGAATTCAGAATTGCTTCTATCTGAACCATTACAGTGGTAAATTCCTCGAAACTTAATTTATTATTACCTACGGTCCGTTTTAAACGATGCTTAAAGGATTTCACACCTGATTCCCATAACCCTCCAAAGTGAGGAGAACAAGGGGGAATATTTTTCCAAACAATTTCTTCAGACAATAAATAGTTATTTAACGTTGAGGTAGGCGTGTCTGCTTGTGCCAGTAATTTCTTAATTTCAGAATTCGCGCCTTTAAAATTGGTTGCGTTATCACTGATAATGCTTGAAATTTTTCCCCGCCTAGAGATAAACCTCTTCAGAGAAGCAATAAATGCCTCCGAGGTTAAATCGGAAACAATCTCCAAGTGAATGGCCTTTGTAGAAAGACATATAAAAATAGAAACGTATACATTAACAACTTTTGCCTTTCGAAGGTTACTTACGCGAGTTTGAAATGGTCCACAAAAATCGACACCACTATTGACAAAGGGGGCAACTGGGTTTACTCGTTCAGAAGGCAATTCTCCCATTAACTGCAATGGCGAACTTGGGTTATTTTTGAAACAAACATTACAGTTATGTACAACCTTTCTTGCAGTGCTTTTGCCATTAATAGGCCAAAATTGCAGCCTCACAAAATGAAGCAATCCCTGGGCACCAATATGAAAGTATCTTTTATGAAAACTTTCAAAAATTAAATAAGTTAATTTGCTATGTTGAGGAAGGATTAACTGATGCTTGGCATCAAACTCTATTTGAGCTTTAGTAAGGCGTCCTCCTACTCGTAAATTATCATTTGAATCCACAAAGGGATTTAGGGACGAAATTTTACTTGAGCCTGAAATACCTTTTCCATTCTTTAAGGCCGCAAGTTCAGGCCCAAAATGCCTTACTTGCACCTTATTAACAAGAATGGCTCTAGCTCTTTGCAAGTCATCCAAAGAGAGGGTGGATTGACTTCTTTCTTCTTTTCTACACTTCCGAGAAAATACGAGAATAAACCTTAAAATTCTCAATAATTTAAAATAATCATTAGTTACATTTAACAAATATTCAAAAAATTCATCATTTTCTGAAATAAGAAATGTATTAAGGTTAAAGTTCTTGAGTTCTAGTTCATAAGCAGGATCATAAGAAAAATCACAATTCTCAGGTGATGGCAGTTCACCTTGTAAAAACTCCGGACCATTCCACCAAAGTTCATTCGAAACGAGGTCCTTGACTGTGGTACCTCTCGAGATCAAATCAGCCGGGTTATTTTTCGAACTCACCCACCGCCAACTGCAATTACCGGTTAAGGTCACAATCTCCGCCACCCGATTGGCGACGTAAGTCTTGAGATTTGTCACGGGAGTGTTGATCCACCATAACACAATACTAGAATCCGTCCAGCAAAAAGTTTTTGATATTGGCAGCTCCAGAATAAGAGAAATCTTATTCACCAATCGCGCCAGCAGCAGAGCTCCACAAAGTTCAAGTCTGGGAATGGTTAACATCTTTAAAGGGCATATTCTAGATTTGCTGCACAAAAGTCTGGTTGTGAAATTTCCAGATGTATCAGCACAACGCAAGTAAATTACTGCCCCATATGCACGTTGCGATGCATCCGAAAATGCATGAAGTTCAAACGCATCGGTGTTATCGGCAATCACTGATCTTTTTACACTAAGTTGATCAACTTGCCGGAGCTGAGCGAGAAACGAAGTCCATTCTTGCATCACATCCTTCGGCAACGACTCATCCCAGTTCAACTTCAGTGTCCATAGACTTTGCATTATAAGCTTCGCCTTGGTGAGAACTGGACCTACTAGTCCAAGGGGATCAAAGAGTTTAGAGATAGTAGATAAGACTTCTCGTTTGGTGAACCTGTCCTTAATTTCATACGTGATGTCAAAAGTGAAATTATCGGTATCACGTCTCCATAACATTCCCAAAGTTTTCACAGGTTGAGAAAAGTCAAACGATAATTTAGCATTTTCTTCATCATCCATAATTCTTGTGGAGTTGGATATAATTTTATGTAATTCGAACCCTCCTCTCTTTAAAAGATTACGCAATGATATTAATGACTGTTTTGCGGCATCTACAGACGCTGCACCTGTTAAGATGTCGTCAACATATGTGTCATTACGCAAAATATTTGAAGCAATAGGGAAATCCGATTTTTCATCATCCGCTAAAGCCTGCAACACACGGGTCGCGAGAAAAGGGGCCGAGCAAATACCGTAGGATACAGTAGTAAGCCTGTATATTTTTACAGGGGCCTGACAGCTATCTTTCCAGAGAATTCTTTGCAAATCTCTTTGCGACTCATGCACTAGTATCTGACGGTACATTTTACGAATATCCCCACAAAAGGCAATTTTATGCTTACGAAATCTTAGCACAATCGAAAACAAATCCTGCTGAATAGTTCCCCCGAATAGAAGAATGGAATTCAAAGAATATCCTGATGAGGTTTTTTCAGAAGCATTAAAGACTACCCGCAGAGGTGTAGATTTATTTTCCGGTTTCAATATTGGGTGATGTGGGATATAATATACCCTACCCGGTTTTTCATCAGCTTCGACATCCTCCACTTCTTCCATATGACCCAACGATAAATATTCAGCCAAAAAATCACGGTACAAAATTTCCATAGTATTGTTTTTATTCAATTTGGCCCAAATACTATTCAATCGTTTTTCTGCAGTAAGTTTTGAAAAACCTAATAACGATTCCGCGTTCTCTCTCATTGGATATTTAACGATATATCTACCTGTACTATCTCTAGAGTGAGTTCTAACAAAATGTTCCTCACAAAATTTTTCGTCTTCCGTTTTAGTCGGTTCAATATTATCTCCGGGAAAAGACTCGATTTTAAAGAAATTCTCCAAAGTAGCATCTAACTTAGAATTTTGCGTAAGATAACAGTTAATTAATTCTGTTTCCTGTAATGTGCTGTTAGTACACAGGTACCCGAAAACACTGTCCTGAAATATTAATTTCTTATCCTCAGAATACAGTTTTTCCGGTCGCAGAATTTCAAAAAACAAGCTACTATTTAACAACAATTTTATATCCGTACTCTTAAAGAAATTTGGACAAGCCAACACAATGTGACTAGGAATTTGACGTTCGTTTATAGAAAAGGACTTAGACGGAATTTTTGCCGCGATTTGCGGAACAAGAAAACACTCAATCTGTTTTTCAAAAGTTCTATCTGCATTGCTAATGCAGCAAATGACCTTGTACTTTATTGGTACAGAATGGTCACCAATTCCACTTAAAGACAAATTCTTGACTAGCAATTTCTTAAGTCATAAGAAATCTGCTAATTTTTCCGTCATGAGATTTATATCAGAGCATGAATCACTTAACGAAGTCACTTCCACGGGATTGTTGCCCTTTCCCAAAACAAACACATTTAATTTTGTCATTAAATTACCTATTTGTTGTGTGCGAGATACTAAAGTCGCACTTGTTTTGCTGTCAAATTTACTTTGCTGACCTACAGAAACAGTAGAACTTTGTTGCGAGGAGTCCGAAAGGTTACGTAAATTGCGGCCTTCTGAGTCAGAAACAATTTTGGTATGAGAAACTTCACCTAAAGAATCATGCAACAAGGTATTATGTTTGCCTTTGCAAACAGAGCACACATATTTTGATTTACAGATCCCCACATGAGCATTAAGGCAATTTTTGCAAAGTCCTTTTTGCTCTACAAATTTCAATTTTTCAGATGCACTCATGTCATGAAATCCATCGCACCAAAACAATGTGTGGTTGTTTTTACACAAAACACATACCCTCGGTTTATTATTTTTATTCTGAACTACAAACGCTTTGCTTTTTTGCGACGAAGGGCCAAGGTTTTTAAGAGGTTGTTTAGTTTGTGTATTTTTACTCACGGTTTCTAATATTGACACCCTAGTTTCAAAAAACTCTAGCAATTGATCGAAGCTTTCAACATCTTTACCTTTAAGAGACATTTGATACTGTTTAGAAGATTCTTTATCAACCTTTTGTAAAAATAAATGAGACAAAAGTATTTCTGATAGGTTATTTTGATCAAATTCTAGCACCTTTAAAGCACGTAGATTTTTTTTGAAATTATCTATTAAATTTCGTAATTCTTTTGGAGATTCATTGTTTATTTTTTCTAGGTTGAATAAATTTTGAATATGGGCATTAACAACAAGTCTTTTATTTTCAAAACGGGAAGTTAAGGCATTCATTAAAGAATCGTAAGTGTCTTCCGAGGTTTGCAAAGATTGAGCTTGACCTTTTAACGCAGATTTTAGGTAAAATAGCTTTTGCGTGTCATTTAACTGCTCGTTTTCATGGATTAAGGCTTTGAATTGCGTAGTAAAATTTTGAAATTCCTCATATTTGCCGGTAAAAATGGGTAAGGGAATTTCTGGCAGTTTATATTTAGTTTTAGCGATAGGTACATTCTGCGTAGCCGATACATTAGTACTAATCTGAGAATTAGCGTTTTTATGAATTTGAGAGAGGAGAGCTCGGATTCTTACCTCTGCATTCTCAATCGAAATTTCAATTTCTTCAAATGCCTGAAGGTTTTCCGTTATGTCAACGCTTTCCGGTAGCCCAAGTACCTCTATTTGAAGGGTCTTCAAATCTCTTAGAATTTCTTTTAGGGCTTCTAATTTCACTGTCAGTTGAACTTCCGTTTCTTCTTCCAACTCAACGGTATTTAGGAAATTTTCAATTCTTGTAACTCTACCTTTGAGAATTCCTCCTTGACGGTTTATCACAGTTGGAACTTTTTCTATGACAGTTACCATATTTTCGGTATTTCTGTCCGGTTAGGCGGACCACTCTGGTAAGGTTCACTGGTTTAATTTATAGTGGACTGTATTTTTAAAATGGTAAATTGATAAAACGTAGGTATAACACTTTTTATTAAGTAACTAAAACATAATGTATAAACAAATCTCGGTGTACCTGCACCGGAGTCTTCAGGTAACGACTGCCGAAGCAGAAGGTGCGAGCCTTTTAACAACTGCGATGGCGCCACATGCGCAATACTTCTAGAGTTGAGATGTAACAACTCCATTGTACTTAAAGCAATGCATTTTTGCTTAAATGATTTCCATTGAAATGGTCAGAGCCGTGTCCAAAGGGAGGGTTTTAGGGGTTAAACCCCTCCCATTGAAAGAAAAAAAATCAATGAATCATTAAATGATTTTCCAAAATGTATTTTAAGTTTTAATTAATTTTAGAGATAAACTCTGACACAGTATTCACCCTCTTTAATATTTCCCCATGCTTAACAATTAGCATTTTCCTCAATTGTAGGATTCCCAAGCCCCTTCGCTTCTAAGTACTTGAAAAAATTAACGACGAAGGAAAGGCTGAAGAGTCCGGCAATGCTGTAAGCATGCAGGGGAAAATTATTCAAAAGAATATTAGAAAATAACGTAGCCCCCCCCCACACAAAAAAAACTTAGGGGCATGGAAAATGGTTACTTTGCTTACTGTTAGGTTTTTTTTTATGGTACACCTTTAGTGTTGGATGAATTAGTCGTTTCACACATTAGAAAAGTGTTTCTATGCGAAACAGCAATTTCTTTTAAATAAAATTTTTATTTTTATTAAATTCCTGCTCAATGTTATTTGATGGAAAAACAAAAGAAAAAAAAAAGAAAGAAACTAGCATTAGGTGGCATAAAAGAAATATGTGGTGCTTTTACAAAATGTTCAACTGTACAAATAAGATTTCATTAAAAAAAAAAAAAAAAAAAAGAAACACAAAACGTATAAAAAAAAAAAGAAAGCCTAATTATCGAACTAAAATGAACTATTCAACACGCGTAGTTAGTTTTCCTTTGACAACGTAAGTTATTACAGAGGTAAAAACTTTCAACCCCTCCCTTTATGAAATCCTGGACACGGGCCTGGAAATGGTACTTTATCAACATAAACTAAGTATCCCCGTGTGGAATATCGATTTGTCAATTTTCTTCCACAGTTAGCATCAGAATAACTTTTTTAAGTAATTTCTTTAATTTTAGACAAATTAATTTTATAATTTTTTGTTCGAAATACATAGTTCAATATATCTACTACTATCAGCCAATGATTGTAGGTATAACCATTATTAAATTGTGACATCAGATTTACAGCTAATGAAATATCAGGTCTAGTTCTATTAGAGAAGAACGATACACATCCTATTAAAGTCCTATGAGGAAACTTTTTCATAATTTCATTTTCACATATATCTTTCTCCTCAACTTTGTTTGATAAGCTTATACCTTCTTTAAATGGCAAATTTACATAACTTTTCGGTAAATCACGAAATTTTATCTCAAGTTTTTTAATGCAAGTTTCTTGATATAGATAAAAGTTATTTGCACAATTTTCAAAATTAACACCTAAAAGATATTTAACTTTTCCAAGTTCCCTTATGTCTAATTTAGTTTTTAATAACTTAATTACATCTTGTACAAGATTAGTATTTTCGGAACTGATGTGATATACCCCACCCTTGGCGACTTTTTCATGTTGGCGCCAAGAAAGCGTCGCCAAGAAAACGATGTATGACGACATATGTCATACATCGTTCTTAGCGATGCTTTTTTAGTGCCAACAGGAAAAAATCAGATAAAAAAACATGATCAAAACACTTCAGAACACAATATATATAAAAATAACATAAAACCACAACAAAAAACATCACGAATATACGCTTCAAAAATAACAGAAACTAGAAAGTTTTTGTACACAAAGAACAATGACTAGGAAGTATTTAAAATGCTTAAATTGACAAATTACTATAACAGCTCACCAATGAAATATGTACCAATAGAAAAAAAAAAACTATTTTCCAACATGCATTTCATCGAACAAAAACTTCTCATATTTCTGCTAAAAAAGAGCAAAGCGATTCAAATTGCGATGTTTAAAGCGGAAAACATTCCCAAAATCAATAACTATTTCAGCCAAAAAAGCGCTTAGTTACTCAAATTTCGACGTATGAAAAATAGAAATGTCTCAACAGAACATCCTAAACATAAATAATACAAAAATACCATACATTTATTTGCTATCCAGACATGCTTTCAAAATTCCTATTATATTTTACATAAAATAACACCTTTATATTTTTATAAAATGCTGGAGTCAACTTATTTTCAGAAATTCAGTACCTAAAGGAAGCACGTTAATAGAATGTCTAAATAATTCGTGACATCGATAAGAATTAACTTTTAGAACAAAATAACTTTACTATTTTTGTAAAATTAATTTACATAAAGTAAAAATAAAGTTAAAAACTACAAGAACCCCTCAAGGATTTGTAAAAACAAAGAATTTCGGAAGTGAGAGTTTTTTTTCTTTTTTTGAGTTCTAAAATAAAGAACTTACCTTTTTATGGTATAAATCCTCACACTCAGTCTAAAACAATGCATCATATGACGATGGCACGTTACAGATACACACCACGTTGGCGTTAACTTTTAATTAACATTCAAGTTTGAAGAAACTGGCATTTTCTAATGTTTTTACTTCAAAACACAACTACTGATTTTAAACTAACACAAAGTAAGCTTTCCTGTAAGGTATATTGCACGAAACAACACGTATCTCTCCTGCGTGAAAACGAGTAAACAACCCAAGTAAACAAGTTTAAACAGATCTAAGATTCCCTTCGGGTTACCAAACACAGGTTAGTTTCGCCTGGGATGCCATGCTTAAAAAATTATCGCCTCATTGGCGAGAAAAATATTTCAATTTTGTGCAAAAAATCAGATGTCGCCAAATGGGGGGGGGGGTATATCACATCTGTACCGTATTTTCCCCAAAAATTAGGATATCATCGGCATAAACCAATAATATTACATTATTATTGGATTTGTAAACACAGTTAATCCATTCTAATTTTTTAAATCCTAATGATTTCAAAATACTGTTGAGTTCTAAATACCATTCGCGACCACTTTGGTGTAGGCCGTAAATTGCTTTTTTCAGCAAACAGACTTTATTTTCCTCACCTTTAATTTCGAATCCCCTTGGTTGATATATATAAATTTTCTCATTTAGATTACCATATAAATACGCAGCCTTAACATCGACTTGTGCATGGCTACAACATAAATACGATACGTATACAATAAACAACAGTCTTACAATTGAAAAAAGAATGACTGGCGAAAATTTTTCTTTAAAATCGATATTTGGCCTTTGGTTATAACCTTTTATGACCAGTCTGGCCTTGAAACGCTTTATTTTATTGTTTTCATCCGTTTTAACGGAATATACCCATCGATTACCAATAATTTTTGCTTTAGGTGGGCGATCAACAATTTCATATACCTCCCTTTCATTAAAAATCTGAATTTCATCAGACATCGCTGATTCCCATTCAGTTTTTTCAGGTGATACTTGAACGTCCTCAATATGATTTTGGAATTTCAACAGCGTGAATTTCATCCTGAAAATCTGTGTCTAAAAATTCGTCCCCATCACTTGATTCCTCTGAAAACTTAACTTCACTTGTTTCAGAACACTCATTTGATATTAACTAATTTTAATGGTTTAAAATTTAAAAAATCTTCGTTAAATTTAACTTTTTCCCTCTCACAAAATTTTTTCTCATCGTATATCGATCTCAAACGTTCCCTTGAAGGAGTGAAATAATAAACATCAATTCGTTTGCTCATTTTCTTAGGTCTTTCTATTCTTTTCCAATTTATTGATTCAAGTGTTTGTGACTTTTCACCTTCGTCATCAGAATGTGATCTAAGTTCAATTTTAGCTTTCGCGGTTGAAGAAATAGGTTCAGTAAAATCCTCTTCGTCTCTAAATATCACGTATTCAGAAATTTTTTCTTTCCCAAATAAAGCATGAACCCCGTTCCTACGTTCGTCTATTTTCACGTGAATTGTTTCTACTACTCTTCTGTCAGAAGGAATGCAGATTCTATAACCCTTAGTACTAATTGCGTAACCAATAAAAATACCTACTTGGGCTCTTGCTTGTAATTTATTTCTTTTAACTTTCGGGATATGCACAAAAGCTAGAGATCCAAATATTTTGAAATGTCTAACTGACGGTTTGTATCCCGTCCAAAGTTCTATGGATGTTTTATCTTTCGAATTTTTGTGTTTGCAACGATCAGAAATATATACAAATGTATGCAAAGCTTCTGCCCAGAATTTTCCCTGCAAGCCACTATCGTGCAACATAGAACGAACACCATCCATTACACTTCTATTGTAGCGTTCTGCGACCCCCATTTGTTCAGGTGTAAAAGTGGAACTTCTTTCAGCTTTTAATTCCGAAGTTCATTTGTTCAGGTGTAAAAGTGGAACTTCTTTCAGCTTTAATTCCGAAGTTCATTTGTTCAGGTGTAAAAGTGGAACTTCTTTCAGCTTTAATTCCTAAGTTGGCTAAAAAGGCTTGAAATTGATTATGACAGAATTCCAAGCCATTGTCTTTCCTAACACATTTCAATTTTACATTTCGTTCTCTTTCAACTTTTGCTAAATATAATTTGAAACATTCTAATACTTCATTTTTGTTCTTAATTACATAAACTGTAGCATAACGCGAATAGTCGTCAATTACTGACAAAAAGTAGCGATTCCTTCCGTATGAATTAACAGGTGTGGGAGCCCATAAAGTCATATACACCTTATCCAAAACTCGATTCGTCAACCTATCATAGTTTCTATTAAAGGAATGTCTATTTGATTTAGTTACATTGCAAATTCCACAGGAATTTAAACCACCTTTAATGTCCCCTATTCCTTTTACGCAGTTAAGTTTGCTCATTGATTTTAACAAGGGTACGTTAACATGACCGAAACGTCTATGAATTAAATTTACATCTACTTTAACATGATAACTTTCAATACTATCAATTTCAGTTATGCGGCATTCAGGTAAACCATAAACAATGTACAATTTGTTAATTCGATTTACACTAAAAAAATACTCATTATTTTCACTATACACAATCATTTTATCATTTCCCCAATTTATTCTATATCCTGCCAAATCTAAGTTAGCTCCCCCGATCAAATTACGTCTCATATTACACTGTAACAAATTTCGGAAACGTTTCTGGGTATATCGGAAACGTTTCCGAAATAATAAGAATCCTTCATCCAAAAGCGAACTCCTCATTATTCAGAACGCTTTCTGTTATTTCAAAAAATCTAGAAGCGGAAGTGAGGCGCAATGCTTCGAAACGTATTTTATCCTTTCAACACTGGCGCCAGTTGAGTCGGAAATAACGAGAGCATTTTTTTTTCCTTATCTATGGTTGCTGCAGTCAGCAACTGTTTAGCATTGGATTACTTGTTATTTCATGTCTAGAGAGTAGTAAATTGTGTCAAAACTAATTTAACGCCTTTGCATTTTGGGCTGCCCTTGATTTTTTAGACGATGTACGCAGCTATTAAGTTATTTAATAACGATTTGCTTCTTTACAATTTTCGGTGCAACCATGATTACATATATATTGTGTGTTCAAGCGTGAATAGTTTCAACACCCGTTTTTATACTTAATGAAACGAAACCCTTTGGATTACTTATCCAGTTGTAATGGAGGTACTTAGATTTTCTTCCGCTCATGTTCACTTGTAAGTATTAATGAATATTTTAAAGCATGTTGTTATATACATTTATATTTTTGTTGATTTGCATTTGATGAGGCTCCAATTGTAACTGTTTTTGGATTTATCGAATTAATTTAAAGTTATCCTACATACCTATGTGCGCAGTGTTCTATTTGTTGTAACCAATTGAAACTGATTAATTACGCAAAAGAAATATGATTTATATTTGAAAAGCAATCACAGAAAAGTTATTTCGAAATACTTGGATATACATACATTGGTTCAAAAAAAAAAAAAATCAATTGTTTAATTCATTAAAAATATGGTTATGCAAATGTTTTCTAGTATTGTAATATGCTTCACAAAAAATGTGCCAGTATTATTTATCTTTTTTTATTATAATTTATTCCTTTATTTAAAAATATTTATACCATTAGAAAATGGCCCAGTTATCTATTAGTAAGCAACATAGTTATGCAATTAATTCATGTGCTTATTCATTTTGTTAAATGTGGTTTACAATAAAAAATTCCTTGACATTAGTTGTTCGTTAAATAACATTTCCTTCGTGGATATACTAGTTTAATATAGGATAGTCAGGAGGAATGAGTCAGTGGCAAAAATGGAACAGCTGCATTTACAAGCCGAAATAAAAAGAATTATTATTTCATGTCATTGTTTTAAAAGTGATCATTTTTTAAATACTATGTTATTAATATACAATGTACATATGGGGAGAAGACGAGGGGCGTTCACCACGCAGACTGCATTTGACATTTTCAGGGATTGCTTTTTTTTTTTTAAAGGGAGGCGCTTTATAGCATTTTATGGGTTCACCATCACTCTTATGGTGTGGGAGGGGGGAATCTCGTATATATGAAATGGAGTAATCATGCAATAGAATTCAATGTTTTAATAAATAAAATATATAATGCATTTTGCGCACATTGTAAAAATAAAATCAGTAACCTATTTTGATTAAGTATTTATATTTGTGATGAACTGGAAAAGGGCAAGAACAGAAGAATCAACCCGAATGGTTCCAACAGGAGGACTTGGTGTCACATTTAAATTCACCAATTACTCTGTTGCACTTTTCGGTACACTTTGTTCGTCAGAGAAATAGACTTGACGCGAAGGGAAGGTAAGTTCTGTCAAATTTTATCCGAAAATAAAAGCTATCAAGTTATGTTTTACAAGATATGTTTTTAAGTTCTGCATTAAAAATACAATATGTTGATAATTTTGTCTTGAAAATATTGAGAGAAAAACTGAAGTTTAAGATTGTTTAACAAACAATTCCACTTTTGAGAAAGTACCCCCCCCCCCCCTCCCCTGACGATTTTGTGATTAGGAATGAAACTACTATATTATTTCATAAATTTTCAAAAATTTATAACTGTGCATATGTTATGCTGTTAACCATGCTATTTGTCATTAGAAATTCAGAAAAAAAAATCCACGAATGATTCTAAAATTGCTTGTTTCATTGCTGTTAGATATGAAAGAACTGAAACTGATATGGTATGCAATACTATAGTAAAGAATTATATTTTAGAAAAAATCACGGAAAAAGGATTCTGAAATTCTCGGAAACGTTTTTGAAAATTGTTTGGAGAGTTCCGAAATACTCGGAAACGTTTTCGAAACTTTCATGAACCACAGCTGCACAGAATACTCAGAAACATTTCTGGAAATTACGGAAAGAGGATTCCGAAATACTCAGAAACGTTTCTGAAAATTACAGAAAGAGTATTCCAAAATACTTAGAAATATTGAAAGAGGATTCCGAAATACTCAGACACGTTTCTGGGCATTATAGAAAGAGAATTCCGAAATACTCAGAAACGTTTTTGAAAATTTCATGAACCGCAGCTGCACGATATACTCAGAAACGTTTCCGGATTTTTTTTACAGTGTAGGGGCGTAATATACATTTAACAATTTAACTTTCACGAAATGATTCCTATCTTGAATGTAAAAAATAATATTACCTATTCCCAGGACTTCGGACTCGCAATTCTTATCACCAATCAAAGCTTTAGTGGGTGACTTCAAACTTCTATAATTTTCGAACCATGATTTTTCAAAACAAAAATGTGAAGTAGATGCACCGTCCAGCAGGAATTCGTCCAATTTTAAATGTTTCCTTTCTTGTACTTGTTGATTGAATTTCTAAATTATCTTCCTTTCGAGTTACATTCTGCTTCACTGTAAAATATACCTTTCGTCTTCTTTTCGCCATCAGGAAACTTTTGGCGATGGTAGTTGAATTTGTTTTTCCCGTAATTTCTTCTATGTTGATCCGTTTGATAGCCTCTTGCGTTTCTTCCTTCGGTTTTAGAATAGGGAAGTATTCGATTTTCTAATTTTATTTTTATTTGATAGAGTAACATACATGAACATCATCTGCGAAAAAATTTTTACGATACGACTAATACTTTTTTTTTTAAATAATTTTTTAAAGTTCACGCGCGAGTGACGTCATTTGCTTGTAAGTCCTTTGACTGACGTCACTGCCGCGCTGCGAGGTGGCGGGGTTGGCTAGGACAAAGAAGTGCTTGGCGATCTTTGGGGGAAGGCGCGGGAAAACAAGAGCCTTCTAACAGCAGCGCGCATAAAAGGCTAGTGAAAATCCTTTGCTGTCTGTAGGGTTTAATGCATTCTGCGATTGTTTTTAATTTGATTTTCCTTGTCATGGCTAGTAGAATCAATTACAAGTATTGCTTCGTTCCTGGATGCGTATCTACATCTAAAAAAAACTCCTCACAAGCGATTTGTTATTGTTCCGTCCCAGCAGGATCTTCGAAAGAAGTGTTTTCAAGTGTGTTTATTAATTAAAATTTGAAAATGAAAATTTGCACTTCATTTTAATTAAAAACTATGTCAAGTGAGAAATACAGTTTGAAATATATGTTCACAACTGTTCATAAATAAATGTTTAATAAGCATATGAGATATTTTTAAAAAAAATGCAAGTAAACAAAGGAATTTAAACCCTGCACAATAAACTTAAATAGAAAGTAATAGATGCATTACTATTTCCATTTTAATAACAATGCAAAAACTATTAATACTTTCTTTTTAACATTCAAACGATCTTCAAATTTTAACTATTACAAATTGATAATTTAAAAATACATTTTCAGTTTAGCACCAGAAGCGTTTCTATATATACAAGACCTTTCTCACCTGCAAAAAGGTACTTATTTTATGAAATGAACACCATTTTCAAATTTATTATTTTTATCAAAAGAGCAAAAAAATATATTTTTCCTTTTTTTGCTAAGTTGCACAAAAACTCAAGGATAATTAACATGTATTAGTGGATTTAAAACAATTTTCCACAAAAAAAAGCAGATCAACTTTTATTGCCAACAAAGCGAAAAATTTTCATGCAAAAACTGCTCTAAAACTTATTACTGGAATCACTTGCAGTAGGGTTGTTACAAAATGCGCGCCTCATTAAAAGCCGCCAAGTAAGAACTGGAATAGCGCTCTTACATTGTAATTTATATATTCAGATAAAAAAACCATCGACACACAAATGGAAATGATCAATCTTGATAAGGGAAACTAATGCGAATAATATGAACTGCAAACATAGACGGATATGTACGTACAATTTTAAAGAATAACAATGGTGAAACTTTGTTGTCTCACTCCCCGTACTTCTAGGACATTAAATCTCTCGTCCTTTCGAAAAACGTCAAACACCATGAATGACTTTACTTGAGGAAGGTTATTGGATTGACCTTTCGTGAATCCTAGCCCCATGATGGAAAAAATGCTGGTTAAATGCTTTAAAAAGGCTGAAAAAGACAGTGCTATTCACCTCCTGGTAGGCGCAACACGGCATGGAAATGGAGCTCTGATCGGAACAGGGAAATGACGTCAGCTGCTGACGTTTTAGGCCACACCTCTTTTTTGCGCATCGCTCTTTAAAAAATTCATAAAAAATCAATCGTTGGTTTTAAAAATGCGGCCATGGTGAATCTTTGTGTTTTGTAATCCTGTCAACATTGTGCAATAGTTAAAATTGGAATATTTGATAGGTTGATACTTCCCAGACAGTTTTTCCAGTTCTTGGCTCACCATTAAATTTCTGAAGTTGCTTCTGTTCCGATGAAAATGCGTTTTCTACAAGACGAAATCCGTTATCTTTTTGCTTCTGTTGAATTCTACCAGATTCTGCAATCAGCTGTGATTCAAGCTTGTCAGCGGTAAATTCTCCATCTTCAAGACGATAAAAAATACTGAACGAGATTTTCGTATTCAGCAGGTAATCTTCGTATCATTTGAAAACAAGTCAGTGATTCTGGAATTTTAAATCCAACATCTTTAACTTCAGCACGTTTTTCAGCTAGTCTTTTGCAGTAAATTCCAATTGTTTCTTCATCTGGTTTAAACCGAATTTCATAAAACTCATCGATCAAAGCGGCTGTTCTCGCTCTCGAAGTTGGTTCAAAGTTCGTTTTGAGAATATCCCATGCTTCTTTGCCATCGTTAGTTTGTGCTATTAAAGGTTGAAATAATCTTTCGATACTTTGATAAATTGAAGTGTATGACCTTATTTTTCCTTAAATTAAAATCTCTACTCTCTTGAGCAGTACAGTCCTTGGGTAGTTCAGGTTTTCCATCTATAAACCCGCAACAGTTCCGATCCATAAGAACTTTCATATCTACCTTCCATGTAGAATAGTTCCTTGAATTTAACTTCGGAAAGGAATTTGAAATAAGCAATTGTTTCTCGAAATCCATTTTCAGACGTGAAAAGAAAAAATTCAGTTTAAATACTACATTTCGGCCCCATTCTCAACAGCTCCATGTCGGAAAGGCTTGTGAAGTCAAGAGCAGTTAGCTTTTTTAAACTTAGTGTCTCAGGGGTGCCCATCCCCCCCAAGCTCAATGGCGCAAATTCCCCCCCCCCCCCCCCAAAATTGTCTCGCTTTCGAATTGCGTTAAACATAACAATTTTTAGAGTGTTTAATTTCCAGCCAAATTCACGGGGGGGGGGGGGGGTAGCGCTAACAAATACCATTTGAACTGAAAGGTTGTTGGATTGTTGGACCCGCCTTGCCTTCCCTAATTTTAAAACGTGGACCTTGAGTAAACAAGTTTTGGGTACCCCTGAATTTTGCAACACCTTTTTTTTTCTTCAAACGTATGAATAATTACAGGGACAACTTTCTGGCTTGGGATGGAGTCATTACTAGATGTATACAACATGAACCGTGAAACGGAAATTTATTGTCAATTAGATAGGGGGTCTGGGGAGTTTCTCCCCCGAAAAAATTTTGAAATTGTAATTTTAAAACCACAATTTTACATAATCTCTTGTGATGTTAGGAGAATAAAAGGTTTGGTGGCCCCTTCCCGGTAATTTTTCAAGATTGAAATTTTAAAAGCGCAATTGTAAATAGTCTACCGTTGTGTTAAGGAGGGCTTTCCTTTATTTTCAAAATTATAGTTCTAAAAATGCAGTTTTAGACTATCTGTGGTAATGTTAAGGAAAGAAGAGATCCTAAGGCTCGCCCCTGGATTATTTTCAAAATTCAAGTCTTAAAAACGCTATCTGTGGTTGGAGGACAAGCAGTTTTCTGAAATTGAAGTTCTAAAATCGCAATTGTAGCCGACCTTTGTGACGTTAGCAAAAAGAGTTTTCGGAAGCTCTCTCAGAATTTTCTCGATATTGAAGCCTTAAAAACCAAATTTAAGACGATTTTTTAATAATGTTGACGAGAAAGGAGAGGGCGCTCCACTTAAATTTCCGAACTTGTAGCTTTAGAAATGCAGTTTTGATATATCTTTATAATGTTAGTGGAAGGTGAATTTCGGTGCCATTTCCCCGGCAATTTTTTGAAATTGATACTCTAAAAACGCAATTCCAAGCTTGTCTTTGATCGTGTTAAGGAAAGAGGGGAGAATCAGGGGCTCTCTTCTATAAATTTTTCAAAATTGCATTACTAGAAACGCTGATTTTGACGACTCTTGATGATAAAGAGGCTGTCATTCTGGCGTTACAGTGGGGGCGCTCTCCTGGAAGTTTTCCAAAATTGAAGTCGCATAGCCAAAAAAAGATGGATCACACACACAATGACAGATATTTTTCGGAAATCCTCAAAAATGGATTCAGCTATTCTGCACACATCGAAAATCAGAACTCGAGAATCTTAACGAATCAAATATCCTTCTATACATATCATATATGGAAGAAAGTAAATATGATTTACGAAAAATAATTTAACACCTTAAGAACAGACTCTTCTACTTCCATCAGCGAAAACCAATATCACTGCAAGTTTTAATAAAAATCATCTAATGATAAATTGAAACAATCAGTTTAAAAATGGTAGAGAAGATGGGAGTAAAATGAAATGAGAGAGAGAGAAAAATTCTTCATAAGCTTAAGCTAGTTAATGAAGAAAATATATTAATTGTCGATTGGAGGGACTTCAAAACTAGTTCTTAACGATTGTCAAGGTGCAAATGAATCAATGAAAGACTAGAGTTTACTGGTCATAATTATTACAAACAATAAAACATTTTTGACCTCCCTCCCTCTCATCACTGTCACACGTATTCATCACGCAGAATTGTGCTACTTCCAAAAAATTCATAAGATATTAAAAAGAAATCAAATCTTCTGATCCACCTTTGAAATGGACACCAACTCCATGCCGTCATGCCGTCTGTGATGCTCCTTTCATTGAAAAAGAGACACGGTCATTAAATTTCGGACAGAGTACCAGGGCCGTTGCTATTTCAAAAAATTGGGGAGGGGGCTACGCTTTTGGCGGCCCCTTAATTTTTTCAAACGCATGTTCGAATGTGCAGAGAGAGAGAGAGAGAGAAGATTTGGCTTCTGGTTTAGCCGGGGATAGTCATATTAATAGACCTTAGCACTAGCAATATAAATAATCGTAAGGATAACATTCAGTCAGAATTAGGGGGTGTCGGTGAACTACCTTCTTGCATTATTTCGCAATTTGAAGACATAAAATGCGAAATAATGTTCGAATGTGCAGAGAGAGAGAGAAGATTTGGCTTCTGGTTTAGCCGGGGATAGTCATATTAATAGACCTTAGCACTAGTAATATAAATAATCGTAAGGATAACATTCAGTCAGAATTAGGGGGTGTCGGTGAACTACCTTCTTGCATTATTTCGCAATTTGAAGACATAAAAACGCAGTTTTAAACTATATTTTAAGTTTGGGAGAAAGGGGAAAGGAGTTCCAGGATAGAGTCTCCAGATAATTTTTACAAATTTAAGTTCCCAACACAATCGTACATTATATTTATTTATGTTCCAAAGAGGGGGTCCAAGGGCTCTCCCTTGGGAATTTTGAAGACTGTTATTTGAAAAACACAGTTTTAGACAATCTATGGTGATGTTAAGGGAGAAAGAGACTCGAGGTCATCGTTCTATAATTTTTCAAAATGCAAACTTCAAGCACGCATTCCCAATTGTGAATTATTTCTGATTATGATACGTAAAGGGGGCTCTCCCCGTGAAAATTTTGAAAATTGTAGGTCAAAAAATGCAGTTTTAGACGATCTATGGTGATATTAAGGGGATGAGAGAGGTGCCCCCCCCCTCATCGAAATTTTTTGAAATTTTGAAGTCTTAAAAACGCGATTGTAGACCTTTTTGTTAAAATTTAGTGCACCGCCAGTTTCTTGAAATCAAAGCTCCGAAAACGTAATTTAAGCTAACCTTTGATGAAAGGGGGAGGGGGTGAAGGGGCTCGTGACCAGAAATGTTTCGTAATTGAAGCATTAAAAGCGAGATTTAAAACATTTTTCGATGATGATGGCGAAAGAGAGAGAGAAGCATTCTCTCGAAAAAAATTTCGATCCGTAGAAACCGCAGTTTTAGAAGATTTTTGTTAATGTTAATGGGTGGAGAGATTCGGAGTCTTCCCCTGGCAAATTTTCAAACTTGAAATTCAATTAAAGGAATCGTAGACGATTTTTTAAATACTGTTAGAGGGTCTCCTCTGAAAAATTTTCTAAATTGAAGCCGTAACAAGGAAATTTTTGAGGATCTTCGGTAATATTTGGAGGACGACAGTTTCAGGACAACTCAGGGAGTTTTTTTTTTAAATTAAAGTCCAAAAGACGAAATTTATTCGACCTTGAATGAGGATGAATGATTAATAGAGAGGGCGTTTCTCGGAGGTTACGTTGGGAGCACTCTCATGGTTTTTCGAAATTGCAGTCCTAAGTACTCAGGTGTAGGTCATCTTTAATGACGTTAGGCTAAAGGATGGGATTTGAGAACATTTTTCCGGGATCTTTTCAAAACCTAAATTTTAAAAACTCACTTCCAGGCCAACTTTGGGGACGCAAAAAGAAGGGTTTGGAGTTCCCCACTCTTCTTTTCAGTTTGGCTACGTCCTTCCTATCATCATTGTCAATTTTAATTACTGACAAACATATTGTGGTAATATTTTCTTCTAATTTTCCTCTGCCAAACACGATTATTTGCTTGGATTTTCCATAATAAAACTTTCAATTTTCCCCTTAATATTTTTGCTTTCTTGGCAATACAAGCGTTTGCGGCCTTGGAAAAGAGACTTTTAACATTTTGAAAAGATGTGGTCATTTTCTGCGATACCTTAGGTCTTTATTCCACTTCATTTTATTTTAAATATGCCACCTGCATCTCTTGATCAAGCTGTGATTTATTTACGATTTTTACACTCAAAAATATAGAACTTTTGGTGTAAGTATTCATTACAATACATTGAATCTCTGTTTGTATTTAACTGTTATTATTATTTTTTCTCTCTATTTCAAATTTATTTCGGCAACCCACACATTTTTCTCCACTTAGCAATGATTTTCAGGACAATATTTTTCATCAAAAAAAAAAAAAAAACATATAGGAATGTTTCGGTGAACCCTATCCTATGGGCTGTTCCAATAAAGCTGTCCTATCTATTTATGTGTTTTTTTTTTTTTTAAACTGAAGAACCATGAAGCATAGTTTTGTATAACCAGGGCCGCGGAGAGACAAGGCGTGCACCATGTTAATTTTGTCGCCTTTCCTCCTTCCCATTATGCTAATTTTACTCTATGCACAATACTTTAATTTCAGCCGAGCCCATAGTTTCCGACTAGGCGGACATACCCATTCTGCGGCCTAGTGAAGAGTGTACTGTACTGAATACTTTTTTTTTTGGGTTAATAAAAATGTTTGAAGCGTACATTTCCGCGACTCTTAATAAGAGAGAATCATGGATGTTCCCAAATTGTATTTTAAGATTACATTTCCTATTCAAATTTTACAGAAAAAATACTTTTTGTCACTATTATTTCAATTGTTCATTTATAATAACTATTTTAATCTTTTAAAACAACGAAGAGTTTTCCTTTCTCTTCGTCCGTTTTCATCGCTAAAATGAAATTGGCAGCCCCACTTCTGAAAAACTGGGTTGTGTAGAGCACCCCCCCCCCCCTTCTTGGCGACGGCCCTGAAGAGTACGTGAAAAAAGTATTATTAATGCATCTATTTTTTGTTGAATAAGTTTAAATATTTTTTCTTTTCAAAATTCAAAAATTTCATGTTCTAAAGAAAAAAAAAGTTCTGGAAAAAAAATCCCCCCCCCCCCCCCAAAAATTTTGATGGCGCAACTTGCGCCATAATCCCCCCCCCCTGTTGGCACCCCTGTAGTGTCTGGCCCATGACCAATATTGGAAAATTTTCCAACATAGCAGAGTTGCAGCTTCGTCGAATAAAAAAAAACATCAAACATTTATACAACAGTAACATAGTCATGAAAAACTACAGCGTAAATAAAAGACAACATACTAGCAATTCAGAATCTCAATCCTAACAAAACACAGAAATGCCTAGCTTCTTACATAATGAAACTAATTTGCATACATGAGGCAATAATGTTCTTCTTGAAGATTTTAAACAATACCCGAAAGAAATATACCAATACTCTTTAAACTGTGCGCGTTCGCTTTTTTTTTTTTTTGAGCCCTTTGGTAGTAGTCAAGGCTGGCGCCCTCTTGGGGGGCCCAGTCCGCCCCTGACTGCTTGTCGATCTTAGTGATTTCTAAACCTTTCGAACAAGGTGCTCCTCTTTCTTCGTCAGCGGCAGTGATAATGGCGCTGTTATCACGGGTATGTAGTATCCAGTATTTCTTGCTCGTGCCTCAAAGAAAAAAATTTCCTGAGACAAGTTAGAACTAAAGGCAAAATATATATATATATATTTTTATGTTGATTTAGTGATGCAAAATTTGCCATCCCTAGCTTTGCGCAGTCTTAAAAATAAAATAACAAATATAAAACTTTTTGATGTTAATGTAGTGTTATAGAATTTGCCGCCCCTAGCAAAGTGCCGTCCGGTGTGAGTGCCCTCTTCGCCCCCCTCCTACGATACGCCACTGAGAAAGAATCGAGTTCAAGAGCCGCTTCTTTGGACCCTCCTTGACTGCGGCCCTATTTTGATTTATTTTCGATAAAAATTTTGTGGGAAAACTTCCTTAAGTTTTTCTTTTCCAAGAACGTTTAAATATTGTTTTTTGACAGTAATATCTTAGATAGACTTATATTTTTATTTATTAAAATTCAATAAATCTCTAGTTAAAGTTTTGTTTCACTTCAGTTTTTACCTTTGAGCTTTTTGACTCTTCATTACACTCCTTTAAATCCCTCTTGCTCTTTTCTTCTGTTAGAAAAACATTTCTGTGGCCCTTGGCCCTTGTACTTTTTTCTAGTGCTATAAAATTCAACATAACATTTTCATTAAAAAATTAAGAAATATAAATATGTCAGAGGAATTAGCTATCAAATTTATTTATGCACTCATTTTTAAAAACATTACTTGCCATCAGTTTCTACAACGTACTGAATATCTGTTCCTTAAAAAATGTTTGAAACCTATATTTTGGCCTTCCTTAGTTAGGTTTTTCCATCGGCCACCAGCCCGTCTTTGAACTATCCGCCGAAGTGTCACCGGTCGAGCCCTAGTAAACACCTGTATAAAACTATCACTTACAGCTGCTATCTAAAATACCTTCCAGACATGTACAACGTTCGTAGAAATTTATTTTGGGAGGGGCTAAACCAGGGTTGGCCAGATTGGACCCAATTGGGTTGGAGCCATTGGTTTTTTTTTTGAAAAAACCCATTATTTAACGCACTTTTGGGTTTTTTAAATTTTTCTGAGAAGTTCTTAAAAAAATTAATTTAAATACTTTCACAATTTACACTTCTTTTTTATTTGTTCTTGACCACAGACACTGGACATAAAAAATGAATTTTGAACTTTATTTCTTACTCTTAACAACATTTTAAAAATACTTCAAAGATTTTGTATAAATATATTTAACTTTTTTCTTTAACTGGTCAATAAATAACTCAAATTATCTTGACTAAGTCCTGTCATGCCTGATTTTCTCAATATTTGTAGATTGTATATAGAGGAAACTACTTCAGCTAAAAGGCTTTCGTGTGCATTATTTTTTGGAAACCAACGCGTCACAAAACTCAAATAAACAAAGTATATTTTTTTAGAAATTAACAGGTTTTACATAGGGTTGGACAGAAAACAGAATAGGATGTACGGTATTTTCATTATCTTACGAAAAAGTTTAATAATTTCTTACTCTGTAGACAGAAATAGAAAAACAGGCAACATAAAATTCACAGAAATGTCTCGATTAAGCTGGAATTCAGTAAAAAGGGATTTAAACTACTTGAGGTTCTACAGTAGTTTCGCATAACAAAATGAAGTACAATAAAGTAAAATACAAAAAAAAAAAAAAAATTAGTAATTAAAAATGAACAAAAGAACATAAGATTTTATCACCCGAGAAGTAACTTTGCCTTAACTGTTGGTAATCATGGAAACTAAAAAATCTGAAACTTCACCATTCTTGGTTCCACCATCTTTTATACTTTTCTTCAAAAAACGCTGAATTTTCCAGCTTTTTTTACCCCAAGACAATTTTTGTGCTTTCTACGTATACTTACGCTACAATATGCTACAAGTACCCCACATTTTCCCTAAAAAAAAGACAAAAAAACCCACATTTCTTTTTTAAAAAAACCAGCTTTATAGTTGGGTTTTTTGGGGTTTATTTAAAAAAACCCAAAAAATCCTGGGTCCATGGGCTTTTTTAAAAAACCCAGGTTTTTGCCAACCCTGGGCTAAACCCAAATATTACGAGATGTGTTGAAATTTTAATTTTAAAATATTTCATCTGTATTCACAATGAGTGGTTTTAAATTTATTTTGGGAAGGACCAGAGCCTCTTCGGTTTCCTCTTAAATATGCTGTTGATATCTTCAAACTTACAATATTTTTCAGATTCAATTCAATTTTGCACTCCAATAGGCAGTATTTTATCTTTACCTTGGCATGCTTGATAACATCAATGCCGTTCAGGAGCAAATATCGGTCTTTTTGATGCTATATGATCACTTGATTTTTCCACAAATTCATTGAATTCCAAGTCTCTCAGTGGCTTAATTCTATAATAGCTAAAAAGCCACTTCCCCTTCTAAACACAGTATACTAGCTTTTCTTTTATAATCCGTAATTCTGTTGATGAACATCTACTCCACTATTTCATGGTAAACCGTTCAATCTTCTTTTGAAGGATCAAATGTGCGTTGAAAACGACAGCAAAGTTAAATCGCAGACTTTTGAGGGGCAAGCAGAATTTTTGCAACTTATTTGATCGTGAAACGACAGTAATAGCATATTTAATATGCTATTACTGTCGTTTATTATCTACCAAACATTGTTTACCAAACATCTTATAATACTGTCGTATTATAAGATGCATGTGTTTATCAATAGATCTATTTCAAACAAATTTAAAGAAGTTCTTCTGCCCTTATATAGAAGTTTGGTAAGACCTCATTTGGATTATGCTGTTCAGTTTTGGTCTCCTTATCTTAAGAAAGATATTAATGTATTGGAAAGGGTTCAAAGGCGGGCTGTAAGGCTAATAAATGGACTTTCTCAGACTATGATTCCAGGCTTAGAAGGCTAAAAATGTACTTGTACAGTCTTGAGCAAAGAAGAGACCGAGGGGACATGATTCAGTTGTGTAAATTTATTAAAATGAAAGATGTTACGGGGCTGAAGTTCAGCACTGAAAACAGGACAAGGGGTCATTGTTTTAAGCTATTTAAATCTCAGGCTAACATGGAGGTTAGGAAAAATTATTATTTTAGCAGGGTAGTGGAACCTTGGAACAGTTTACCGGAAGAGGTGGTAATGAGCAAAGGAGTAGACAGTTTTAAGAGGGCCATTGATCTTCACTGGGGATTGTAAATTGACTAGGACCAGTCTAGCTGGGCCCAGAGCCTGTTGCTGGTCGTCACTTTTGTATTTGTATTTATTTAAACTAAGAATCCAGCAACACTTGCAAGGAATAAACAAAACAAGCTAATTAGCACAGAATTTATTGAACAAACATTTTTTCAAATACATTTTCAAACAGGTTAACACTTGTCTGTGTTATACATTGTGTACAGTGTTGGACTATGTACATGTTTGTGTACAATGTTTATGTACAAATGTCTTGTGGACAAAATAGGGCGGATCATCGAGAACCGCAAATATCTGTATTGTGTCACGAGAAGTAAATTTGTTTCTGTAATGCACATTATCCTCGAGTATAGGTAGTAGTGACTCCACACATTCAATTTCGACACTACTTTCAACTGAAAAGCGTCACAAAAAAAAAAAATCTCACACATACCGCATTCACCATTCATTCAAAGATTTTTGAAACATGACATGCGTTTCGAGAGCTTTACTATTTTGAAGGAAAACGTCTGTTTTCGAGCAGTGCTCAGGAGACCTATCATTTTTTAATAAGTTTTCTACAGTAGAAGACCGTTATAACGCACACCTTGGGACTAGAGCTTTTGCGTTATATAGGTTTTTGCGTTATACAGATCATTTCACAAATTTTTAAACTAATACTTAAACTATATCTATATATTAGCACTTCAGAATGAGTTTATCTACAATGAGTATTAAAGTCCTAACAATACAATTAGTTATTCACAAATAAATGTGTTTCACAATCAAAAGAAAGTGAACTATCCTGCATTTCTGCTAGCTTTATGGTTTGCATAACAGATGCATTTTCAAGAGTCATCTGGTATTTTCAGTTTTCTCCGAGTACTAATTCTCATTTAAAAGCTTTTATTAAAGATGGAAAGATGAAAAACAGTTTCAAAATTTAATTTGCCTAACAATTTTTATGTTTGCAAAACAAAACAAAGGAATTTTTTAAACTTCAAAACCGATTGTTTACTTCAGAAAAGTTGTGCGGTTTATAGAGGATTGCGTTATATAGGTCAGCGTTATATCGGCATTCTACTGTATTATGAAAATTTTTTGAAAATAACTGGAAAAAAAAGGGCATGAAATAACAAAAAAATAGAAGGAAAATTTCAGAGAATTTTAATCCTTTTATCAAAAGAAAATAGCAAGAAATAGTGCTTTATTTTTTTAATTTTAACTTTCTACAACTGCAATTACCATTTGCAATAGAAAATGATATTTATCTGCACAAAATGCTAAAGAGTAATGCATTCAACATAAGGTGGATTTTTGTTTTAAAAACTTTAAATTTGCAAAATAGGTTCATGAATTATATATAGAGAATATATATAGAACTATGAACTATATATATGAATTATATATAGTTCATAGAATTATATATATATATATATAAAAATAGCACTTACATACATTTTATCAATACAAAACCTAAAAGATCAAAAACGAAAGAAAGTAGGATTAGGTAGGAAGCTCGAAATTCTCGAAAAAAAAAAAAAAACATTAAGTTTGAAAGTAATAATGAAAGAAAAGTTTGATGCATAATTCCTGAATCTCAGACTTTTGAAATAAAAAAAAGATAAGTGCTTTGCTCATGCAATCTATTATTTTATATAACAGAATCATAGTAGAAAAGCATTTTCATGATTACAAAGTAAAATCTGAAACATTTATCTGCTAAGGATATTAGTCAAATTGAGAGTAAGAAAATTTCAACAAAGAATCTTGTGAAGAACAAAACATTTAAATGAACATGTTAGGAAAAAAAGTACAAAAAAATAATTTTGTCATTACTTATTAAGTGCAATAGCTATGTACTTTTACTATCTACGCACTTGCTTTCAATAATTTTTTGCATAAATTTGAATTTTGGAAGTGGCAAGGGAAATACATACATTCAAACCCTGGCGTTTTAGGAATGCAAGAAGCGCTTCTTCCCTTTATTTACTCCCCCTCCCCCTTATTCTCTTTATTTTTAGAATGATTATGAAATACTGAAATTAACTTTTTATGTATCATTCTACAAAAAAGAAATCCAAGTTTAAACTGGATAAAATTGAAAAACTGTTAACACAAGAGGGAAGGAAAATAATTTTTTTTTTTTTGGTTAAAATAATATTGTGTTAAGGTCCACAAATAAAATTGAAAAGTTTGCTAACTCAAATAACTTCAACATTTTCTGCAGAAAAAAATCTCTGCTGTCCTCTTAAGTCTTATACTGCCATCAAAAGTACAAATGGGCAGTTGAAAGTGAGTAGAGTATGACTAAGCAATCAGTATGGTTTTGCAATTCAGATCCATTAATTGGGGCACCTCAAAATTGACAACAGACACTCGTTGCTGCCTAAAAAAGTTTAAACACACGAAATGTTTAAAAAATATCAAAATTGCCTGTGAGCTTTGAAAATTTTCTGTTAACTGTGCTCTCATATTCAAATACATCATCTGGGGGGCTTGCCAGACAGTTACAGCATTTTGTGCTTACCAACTTTAAGTTAAATGTTTTTGTGTTAAACACATTTGACTATACATAGTTTGTCAGAAAAGAGCAAAAACGATTTTAAAGGATGTTTCTGAAATTTAATCTAACAATAAATCAAGAGCAACAAAAAGAGAGTCGAAGGATGGAAAAAATTTGCAGTGCAACCGATGGCGTACCTGGCATGGGTGACACCTGGGGCAATAAGTTGGGGTGTCACCCCCCCTCCCCCCCAAAAAAAGGTTTTATTATTCTATACAAGCATGAAATTCATTCAATTTTCAGTCTAAGCACTGACAATAAGAACCGAATCCTGAGTATAGTTTTAACTCCATGATTTGAGGTGGAAGGGACAGGGTAGGGGGGGGGGGGGGTTCCCCTCGGAAAACTTTAAAATTTTCATCTTTAAAAATGCATTTCAGTTGAATATTTTTCAGAAACTTTCAATTCCACTCTGGGTGTCACCCCCCAGATTGATGACACCCAGGTGGACCCCCTCCCCCCCATAGTGATTCCACTGGTGCAACAATACAATTAAAATCCTAACCATGAGCAGGTAAAAAACAAAGGATATTCGATTTCCTACTGTGTCCAATTTCGTTCCTACTGTGCCCAAAACATTCTAAAATATTTATATTTTTCTAATACTGAAGAGAAAGATAACTCTCAACAGCTTCACGGAAGTTAGGGAGACGAGTTCGAGAGCTCAAAGGCATGGATTTAAATGTGACTAGAAAAGAACAATGGCACACATCAAAACCAAATAATAGCAATGTCATATTTCATAGAAAGGAATATAATATCAGAAAATATTAAGCTTATCCGCTACATAATGAAAAACATTCAGCACTGTACCCTGACATCAAATATTTTTCAAAGAATGAATTCCTCTCACCAATGGATAATTTTGAATTATTTATTCCAGTGATATTACATACAAATTTTAAATTTAAAGCCTAGAAGAATTTTTATCGTAAAGAGACAACTAATAGTAGAATAAATAGCCAAGATCTGCCCTATGATTTAAAAAAAAAAAAAAAAAGACTTTCAAAAGTTTGTTGGAAACGGTTAAATCCCAACTTTTTCGTTCTCATGATGGAATTTTTATGACAATGTTCAAGTTCTAAGTATTAACATTTCTAAAAAATAATTTTTTAAGATAGAAAACTTTTCTAAATGACTATAAGAAATAATTGTTTTTAATGAAGCAGTTTGAGAAAAGATTATGGTGTCAAAAATTAGAAGGGGAAAAAACGAAAAGTTATATTATTTCCTGAAATTACTTAATAAATAACCACTGAAATGTTTTCAAAATTAGTTTTAAATAACCTTATGATATTCAACATAATTTTGACTTCAATCTTTTCATTTTTTAGATTCGAAATAGCTTGTAAAATAAAAACTTGATTTCTTAAGGAACTATAAACTGTTTCGTAGAAGCCTTGGGTACAGGAAATCCTTGTCTAAAGTACAGCATTATATTTCCATGTATAAGCAAATAACTGATATCGAGCAAATGTAGAAAATGCGAGTAGGGAAAATGTTTTCAAAAAGGCACTTGATTGTTTGTAAAAGCCAAAAGCTCCTTTTAAACAAGTTTTAATGATAAACATTCAATAGATTAGAAGAAATTCTACCAGCCAACAGATTCAACATTGAGGAAGAGGCACCAAATTTTAAAAAAATCTTTAAAGCACTTGAAATTAAGTATATAAATCAATTTTACTTAAGCTCAAGATTTGAATAAATTACATTATTTTTGCTTTAAGTCAAATTTTTTAATTTTCGCAACCAATGTGAAATAAATATAAGAGTTGGTAGTAAAATGTGCATTCATTAATTTATACATTTAACCCTTTAAGTTCCAATTCTTTTCAAGAAAAGTCATATCAGTGACTATTTTTTTTTCTAGAAAATTTTATAAATAAAAGTGTATAATATCTGTACTACAGAGCCAGAGGAAAATAGGTCACATTATGATAATTTTACAGTAGATAGGGAAAACTTTTATCCGGCACATGCAAAGGATGGGACATGCTTTTTTAAATCCTGGTAAAAAAGATTTTTTTTAAGAGTTACGTTCACATTGGGATAGGCTTCTACGTACAATGAACTAATAAACGGAAAATTGCAATTTTTGGAATTGCGTCCTTCTGGCTCTGAGGTCCACTTATATGCATTTATTTTTGATTTTTGGAATTTCTATTGGCTTGAAGTTTATACGCTCCAGCCCGGAAATATCACTGGCACGAGAAATAAGAGATGAGAGTTCAGTCCAAGAATTTGAACACATGGAGCGAGAAGGGGTTTTAACACATATTCCAGGATATTGGGTTGGGTTTTTTTTAGGCACAATTTTCTCTATGATGATATTAAAAAACAAAGCACTTTCTTCCATGTAGCTACTCTATATTTAATAACCCTTTAGCAGCCGATTGTTATGTTGGCCTTTTTTTCTTTTTGGCAACATTTTATCTCACAAACAGGGCTAAGTACAGTCAAATCCTATGTGAATTTTGAGCGATCTTTTATAGTTTAATTCTTCTCTTCACGCATACACTGCTCAAAAATTACATAAAATTAACCACTAAGTTCCAGTTGCAATTTTTACTTCGCCAATATAAGTCTTTTAAATAATCTTATTTATAAACATAAACAAATAACAGCAAAGAAATTTAATTCAAAATATCTAACACAAATGAGAACGGTGTTTAGAGTTATGAACTGAAAACTCTTACAATAAAAACACTTTAGAACTTTTGACATAACACATCTACATAATAAAAGACAGCATAAACGAAACAGAAAACGAAAATGCAAAGTTTCAAACCATCATGACTAGATTTTAATAAGGAAAATAAAAGGTAGCTCTGTGCTGACTTCAAAACCAAAAGGCCCTGAGAGCAGTTGATTTCAAGGGTTCACACCTCTCTTCAAAAGTCAACTAAGCCGCTAAATTTAGCGCTCAATGTTGGATAATTTTGCACAATTAATTTCAAATTATAAAAGAAACTGCAGGCAATTATTTTTAATAATGTCATGGACAATGTTTTGTCTAAAGAGACAAAAACAGAACAAGGGGGAAAAACTGTAATATGTACACCTAAAAGGTGTGCGAATGCTTCAAACAAGACTACAGGGCACAATAAAAGGAGAAAAGGGGCACACTTGAAAATGCAATAAGTTGAGCTGAAAAAGGCAACAGGGCATTGGGCCCTCTGGAAAACAGCAAAGTCAGCACTAGAAAACCAACCTAAATGTATTAAATGTTCTAGAAATGTCAGCACTAGAACATTTAATACATTTAAAATCAAGTTCCAATTGGCAGAAATGCACATGCGCTTTTGTGAGAAACACTTTTCCTGAAGTAAAAAATGCAACTGAAAAACTTTGACCATTAGCGTCTTTTGTTTTGAGCAAAGATTATCTGAAAAATTGAGCAAATTAATGGGGGAAAAAAATATTTACAATTGAGCTTTGAAAAATGCAAATAAATTTGGAATGGCAAATTTTTCTTCCTTAAAAAGGCTCAAATCTAGGGGTTTTGAAGTTAATGTGATTAAAGTCAGACATATTGCAATAACATTATGCTTTTAATATTAAAATAAGCTTTTAATTCAAAGTAAAATATTTCTCTTAATGATTGAACTACAGATTAAATCCAGTAACTAAAATAATACGGCTAATCAATATATTGCTTTTTACCTTTTAAAATGAAAAGTTACTCTTCTTCCCTCCTAACAAAAAAATATGTTTTGGTTATTTCTTAAGCAATTTGAATCATTTTCAAGTTTCGACAGAGAACTCCGTGAACTGGCCCAATTGGGTAGATGTACTTTTTAAACAGTATTACAGCAACTGTTTAGGAGAAAAAAACAACGTACTTTTATTTTTTGAATGACAGAAAATACTTATACATTTTCCTCACATACTAGTCCTAGAGCATAGTAATAGATTCGAAAAAGCCCCAATTTTGCACCAGTAATTTTCACCTTGTTAGGACATAAAATCGCACTAGGCACCTGGACTTAAAAAAATTACGATTGCATAACTAGACTAATCAGAAACTGATCTTTTACAATAAACACAAAATCTAATAGTTTATAAAATTGTAGTAGTTTTGAAAAGGGTCTATTTAGATGATATTCATGTTGAATAATGTCTCCTTAAATACCTAATTCTGTTATCTTACTACTTTCTTTCCATTTTCAGAAAATTGATTTTATACTAAACCTTTGCTTCTATTTTTTTATTCATTTATTTCGATTCACCATTCATAAACCAATTCTCAATCAATCACTTCAATCTCAATACAATCAATAATTATATGGTTAGGAAATTTTTCTTTGGCATAAAAGCTGCTTTTGCAGTTAAGAAATATACTATAGCATGTACAAAAATTTGATGCATTGGTTAACATAATTAATGTTAGATCACTGTGAAACATATGCTGGCACAAAAATTTGAAATAAGCATCAAGCTAATTACACTCATCAAGTTTTTTATCTAAAATAATTTTACTTTTAAAAATAGAAACGTTTTACTACAGTATTTCAATCAAAGTACTTCTGTCATAGTTACACAAGCAACCAAGTACAATGAATATGCTGCAACAAAAATGATTAAGAACTATTTGAGGTTAAAAAACTAACTCCTGTAAAACCAATGATAGGCTTATACATATCCAGAGCAAACCATTACTTTTGTAATAGAACAGAGAACATGATTTCAAACTTGAATTATAGAAAAAAAAATCAATACATTTTGTTTAAAGCTTCCTATAAATATTCAACATGCATTATCTAATCACTAAACAGATCGAAGACTAAATGAAAATTTTGTTTCAATACTTATGCTGTAGCAAAAAAAAAAAAAAAATATATATATTTTGATTATGCAAAAATATTAGAAAGTATAATGTAATTACAGGTAGAAAATTATGCATTTACAAAACACTCACACAACAAAACAAAAATCTCAATCATCACAGCCACCAGTTTGTTAAAGCAGCACGCAGTCCAAACTTTTAAAACATACTGCTTATCCATTAAACGGATGTGTATCAATGTGTACTTTAAACCGTATGGATGTATTGTTGTGTACTTATGTTGTATGTGCGTGTGTGTTTTCACAGAGCAAATTGCAGAATACACAGGCCTTATCACACTAAATGAAAGCAAAAAAATTTAACATCAAAGATCTTGCTTTTTTAGCAAAGATTAAAAATATTATAATATACCAAACTACACACTAAAAAAAACAAAATAAAAATCAATAGCAATGACATAATAATTCAATAACACTTCCAAGTACAGTTGAGTCTCTTGACAAGGAATTTACACAAAATAAAATTCAAAATAAGATCATCCCTCACAATGAAAAATACCCATACACAGTTTTTTCGGTACTAACACTACAGATTCATTTTTTCCATTCCTAATACATGTATTTACTAAATAAAAATCTGCACGTTTGAATCAAAAAATGTATGCATTTCTGATTCAAATATGCCTCAATTCTGATTCAGTATTGTCTACATGATTAATTTCTTACTTGAAGTTAATCAATTTCATGGCAAGAACACTCAACTGTACATAATATAGACATAACTATTAGTGCCTGACATCAAACCACTAGCTGAACATGTATCTATGCAACTTTTCATATCCAAAACTTACAAGACTTTCAAAATGGTTATGCATTAATCTCAGAACAAAATATGTTTTGCTTTGTTACACAAAAAGTTATGTTATAATTTTATTTTCCTGACATTTAAATCATTGGCTACATTTACTTTGACTTCTGACTTACTGATGAGTGAAAAATCACGGCAGATATAACACATTAAAACATTAATAATTTGCACTAAAATTTACTTTGAATATTTACAAATACAGTGAAACCTCCCTTAACGGACACTCCCGAATAACGGACACCTCTAATTAACGGACATTTTTGCAAGTCCCAGTCCCTCAATATAGGCCATTCCATGTAATTCACTCTGAATAACGGACACTCCGAATAACGGACAGTTATTTCACAAAAAAGTTACCTTGCGATCGTAGCACTTCCGATTTTTTTCCTTTTCACAGAATATATTACTAATTGCTTGCCTTACAAAGCTTTTCATTCTCCACAACTGATATTCCCTTGTTATTTCCCCTGTCAGTCTAACAATTAACGTACGTTTTTCTTAAGATTTTAATGAATTTTGTACACAATAACTATTCAAAAGTTAAGATAAAAAAGAGGAAACTGGGCGTTTTTTCTAACTGGGGCTCTCGGGAGATGCAATTGAGCAGATCGGCGCCGGTAGTAGTCGGCTTTATGGCGCCACAGTTTCGTTGGGTTGTTTAATTTTTAGACATGAAAAAGATTTGTCCATATTCAAGGTCATATTGCCAACTGTCAATCATGCAATAGTGATACTCGAGATAAAATAAATAAATTAACCATAAAACATGTGTGTGGGGGGGGAGGGGGGTTGCTCCGCCGAATCGCCGCCATTGGTAATGGGATATTCATACCATGAGATGAAGTGAGAGTCAGGCGAACCTAATTTTCATGCAGCAATCGTAGCTTTGCAGTTGCAAACTTTCCTAAAGGTGTGTTGATTTAGTTGATTTTTTGTGTGACAATATTGAGTTTTAAAATGGCAACTAAAAGAAAGAGACCGACATTGAAAGAAAAAATTAATGTTATGGATGTTGCTGAAAAAGAAAAAATAAGCGTTGTTGTTTTGCCGATCGTTTTCAAGTTGGGAAAACTCAAATCAGCGAAATTTTAAAAGATAAAGACGAAATTAGAAAATTGTGCACAATCAGAGACTTTTCGGAAGCACTGAAATACAGTGAAGAATTGAAAAACTTTTTCCTGAGCAAAGGGGACACTGAAGGACTTGCTAAGGTAAATGATTTAAATATTTATATTGAGAAACAGGCTTGTAATGCATAAAAGAGATGTCAAACGGTTTTAACTGATTACTTTAATTGATTAAATGCTTTTTAAGACAAGTGTGTGCTGTCAGTATACCTTTACTAAGAAAAAACAGATTAATTACACTTGACGTAAAATAATAAACCTTTCGCAATTGTTTCGATTGTGTTCTACAAAGGGAACAACAGCCCATTTTGAAAAAGGTAAATTAAGTAGTTCCTCCTAATAGCGGACACCTCCCAATAACGGACAAAACTTCTAGTCCCTTGACTGTCCGCTATTCGGAGGTTTCACTGTAATAGTCATGTTCCAGGGTTTAGAACTTTCATCAGCAGATTCAGGAGCATTGAAAGCTGTGTGAAAAGTTCTTCAGGAATTGCACACAAGATTCAAAACCCTTAGCTATCAATAATTTCAAAAAAAAAAACTCTTCATGTGAAAGTTTATACTTTGGTTGGTTGATTAGATTGGGTTTTTTGGCACAAGAGCCTTAATAGGCTATACTGCGCCACTCATACTTTGGATCCTTGTAAAGGAGGAAGTATGATTTAAAAAAAACCTTACTTCATAGGCAGATGATTTTTTAAATCTATGCAGATTCGCAAGGTGATTCATCTGAGTTACGTTACAGATCTTGTACACATGAAATTGCTCTGCACATTTTTGCAAACTATGTACTTCTAAGTTAAGGGGTTCCTAAATTTTTCTTACCAGCGGCACCCTTGTAGGGTTAGAATTTTTTAATGCCACCTCAGTTTGTCTCAATTATATATATGTACGTATATACATATATATATTTATACCGGGGGCACTGGGCACCCCTCGCTTCCCCCTGCAGCACCCACTTTGGGAACCCCAGTCTTAGATGCAGCAGCTGACTATGTTTCTGACACATGTTTTTTCAAAATCTTAATTACAAAACAGATATTGCAACTGATTTGAGAATTCAATAACATATGGAAGAACCAATACAAGAGCAATGTCTTTAAAATAAATAAATTAAAAAAAATAAATTCTTCACATTTTATTTTCCAACCATAAAATTTTCTTCAGCGAAACGAACAAGTAGTATAATAACAATTCATGCAATATGGCTCACATAGCATCAAAAGTTTTAATATCTGAAGCATATACAAATTTTTAAATATTAGGTAAGCTCAAATTTTGAAAAACTAAGCTTAAAATTTATTTCCCATATTTCCCGTAAAAATTAGAAACATGTATTCTTCTTTTACTTAATTAAATACGAGCTAATACAGCACTAAGCCATAGGTTTTTTTCTTTTCCAGTTTCATACAATATTTTTTTACATTATGTGATTCAATGCATAAAAATTAGGTCAGCTAATGGAGTGAAGTGTCATCTTTAGTCAAGAAATGAGAATTTTTAAAACAGCTAAAATCATTTTAAAAGTGAATCATTTTGATGAAGATATAAACACTGCATTTATTGAAGTTCCGTAATCGAAGATATTTTAAACAACGAACAAACAAATCAATAGCAAGATGTGAACTTAAAACAAAATAAAGATCATATAGCAAAAATGTTAAAAAAAAAAAAGCCAAGAAATCTATTCATAATATTATTCTTACTTTTTCTATACGTAATTTAAATTCAAGCAGCAAAGAAATTCTAAGAATTTGTTAGTCTATAATAACAGCAGAAAAATTCCACTATGACCAAAAAGTTATAACATAGGATGTTGACACATTTTTTATTATACAGACTGAAAAATATGTGAAGATGTTTCCTACAATACAAGTATAATTATAAACCAGTACAAAGAAATAATAATAAGAAGATGGCCAAACAATTCTGAATTTCCAACCACAACACTTGTAAAATCTTTTCTTTCATTTTGGAAAAATAATAAATTGCTACACAGACAAAATTTTTACATTTTAAAATATTTAAGTTACTTTTCTATGGAAAGAATTTAAAGAATTTGCCAGCGTGATAAAGCCAATACACTGTAAATTATTATTTCTCTAAAGGATACCATGGAGAACTTGCAGATTTAACTTTTTTCCATGAAATAGATATACAAAGTTTTCTCCACCTATCAATTAACAGCAGCGTGAATGCAATACAAAAAACTCCATCCCTACATCAAAGCATAAACCTGGATTCCACAAACACAATTCAACTCTTATAGGCAGAATTAAATGAAGGAACTTCAGAAATATATATTCTTAATATTTACAAGCATCACAGCGTTAAACACACATACAATAAAAATGTGCTAAACAAATATAATCTAAGTAATGTTTTTTAGAATCCCATATGCATGGAATCATGTGTATTGGCCTCTTTTAGCCCCCCCTCCCCCCCACACATAAATAAAATTTCAATGCAGTACAAAAATAAAGCATCTGGCCAAAAAAAAAAACTGAAATTTAAAATCAATTTTTAAAAAATGCACTAAACAATAAAATTTGCTGCATTATTATACAGTAAAATCCCTCTTAACGGACAATTTTTAATTCCCCAGTTCCAATGCAAATAACATTATTAAACCCCTGTCCTGCGGACACCTCTCTATTGCGGACAAAAAAATTTGCCCTGTTAGTGTCTGCATTAGAGAGATTTTACTGTATTTTTAAAAAGTTTAATAAAAAAAAAAATAACCAACAGTTTTCAATCATTTGAATATTAGCTAAAGGTGGATTAGCTCAGAAGGTGGTATTAATGGATACTTTAATATTTCTAAGGCTGCGTCTGAGAACTCTGAATTAAGTTCTAGATCTTCCTATGTATATGTGTGCTTAATAAAATTGAAATTCTAAGATCTATTCAAATTAAGCAGGAAAACAAGTAAAGTATGAATAACACTCAACTACAAAAGTAGAAAGGGTAAAAAAAAAATGTTAATTAGCTCTGAGCATAGCATATACAAAGGCCAATCAGTTTCATTACCTTGTTTTTACCATAGTACTTACCGTACTATGAGCAAAATAACATAAACCCAACAGACACCCTGCTTTTTTTTTCTTCATTAATACAGTAGTCATAATTTTCAAATCATTTTCGTGTCGATACTTACAAATTATTTTAAACATTTATTTATTTTGAATTTGAGTAATTTCATAGCAGTTGAAGGGTATGTAGACACATTGCATGATGACGTGAAACAGTAAGAATTTTTCTAATCATAAAATCATTAAATCTTGTTAAATGCCCACCAGTAGAATATACCACAGCTGCCAGCAATGAAAAATGAAAACTAGGGACACTTTGTAAGAATAAATTTAGCGAGAAAAGTTTCAGTGAAAAAGGGATTTTTTAAATATAAGAAGGGATTTCTTAAATTGAGGAAGAAAATATTCGAAATTCAGAAATAGATTACTTTTTTTACTTGTTGAAGGTATTAAAAAAAGGGGGGGGGGGGAATCTGCAATTCATAGGTTTGAAAACAAATGTTTAAAAAAAGGTATAAAAGTAAAAATAAACATTCCTAGCAGCAAGGAAAATCAGTAACATGTTTCGGGAAATTGAAGTCATAAGAAAAAGAGAATGAAATAAACATGTTTTGAAAATAATTGGATGTATACCTTTTCTATATTTAGTATTTGGTGAGGTTTTGCTTATGCAATCGGATGTAGATTCTTCTTGAAATTTTCATTACTAAAAATTCCCTTTTTAGGGGAATTTCATTGCTTTCATAAAAATTCAGGAGATATATACTCGATTATGGAGTTCCTGAGAAGGCATCAAAATTCTCCAACCAATCTGAAATTGGCAGCGATGATATACCTACATTGCTACAAAACATGAATAATTAATAGAAACTTTTTGCAATATACCTGTTCAATCAATATTCTCCTTACCCAAGCAAGACCTTTAGTAGGAGTCGTTAGAGACAAAACACATCTGTCCCACAAACCAAAATACGATTTTAAGTAAGTTTTTCTATTTTTTTTAGAAACTATGAACTCATTAAGGTATTATTGTTAAGGCCCCTGGAAACCATGCAAAACCTAAGCTTAAACAAAGTGTTAGCATTAACTGTCTGTCTCAGAATACAGTAAAATGCTGTTACAAGGGATAATACCAATACACCCAAATAAATGTTCCACACTGATTTAATTTCTCTACATTGCTTGAATTCCATTACAACAAACAAAATTTGCAATCCTTTCAAGTTGGTTGCAACAGAATTTCACTGCACTGATCCCAGTGACATTACGCTTAACAGAGGCCAACTTTGTCAGGTTTATTTCCAAAAGCACTTTGTTGAGAACATTAAAGGACGGTATGAGCGATGGTAACTATGTATTATATATTGAATTCTGTGTTAATATCATTTTTCGTACTTTGACCATTAATTTAAATTGGAACAACCACAATAAAAGCAGGTTAAAAATGTCCTTAGGTCTTGCAATATATGATGCAATAAAAGTTACATTATACTACAATATATATTATGACAGGTCCAAACACAGCACTGTAACTATGAATAAATTACGAAAGAAAGCAAAATACTAGCATATTAAACTAAAATTAAACATTGTTCAAAAAGCTACAAATATTTTAAAGCACAAGCAAAATGTTTCTTTCTCATGCTATATTAATAATAATTAAAACCATGAATATTTTCATTAATGGTACGGTGTACTTCTATCAGTGATGACCTTTCTGAGATTCAAATTAACCCGTTCAGGACGAACGATGCACATTTCTGTCAGCGGCGGTTGCTCTTCCCGTCCGAATCTCGCGTATTTGCGTTCCCCTGTATGCTACTCAAGAATCTGAGCCACGCTAGTGTGAGTCTTGATTTCGGAACGAAATGTTTACTATCAGATGGCGTTACTTATCCATGTTCCGTCCAGATGATTGGTCTAGAACATTAGTATTTCTATCTCTGACGTCAGAATGGGGTCCGTCAAATGTCTGTGATTTATTGGATTTCTTGAAAAAAAATATAAACATGTGCTAGCAAATGGAAAAGGGAAACGCATACTCATTTTGAAATGGATGTTTCTAATTTCGATTCCATTTATAATGGGATTTCATGAGAGATATTCTAGAAAGGGGTTTTACTTTTAGATTCATTAGTGTATCCATGGTGAACACGTCATCTTTATGAGGAGGAAATATCTAAATTTATGACTGATCCATCTATGGATCTTTCGGACGACATTGAAACTATAAATTATTTTTATTTTAGTTCTTCATACAGTCGATATTTTCTAAAATTATATGCTGAAAAAGAAGGCAAAGAATTTAGACGGAGATGTGTCGTTTGCTTGAAGCAGAATAAAAGACTCAACGCTACCTATGAGTGTAAAATGCGCAATGCGCATTGCTTTGAAATTTGTCATGCAGCTTTAAAATATGAATTATTACAAAATTCTTCCAGTATTTCACAAAAATTAAGTGCAAACATTTTTCCTGCTTTGTGCAAAATATATTGTCTAATTTTAATAATCTTAGTTACAGTAAAAAACAATATATTTTGCATTTTTTTTATTGTTCATTAAATTTTTTTTGTTATGATTGAAATTACGACATATGTATTTTATCATATATTAAAAAATGGTTTCGTTTCTACGCGAAGTGTACATTTTATTCATTGTTATGTAATGCGTACGCTCTGAAACTGCGAATTAGGCTTAGCGGGAGAAATTGCCCCCTGCCTGTACGCACAGTACAGCTGCCGTCCTGAGGGAGCGCTGGCTTTTGCAAGCTGCCGTCCCGAACGGGTTAAACATCAAACAAATATTCTACACGGAGAAGCACCTAAGCAATGATTGCTAGTACATTTAGCTGCTCATTAGTTTGATATTATAGTGCAAAAGAGGTTCACGCACGGTGCATTGTATAAGACTGATCCTTATTTCAAATACCCTAGTTTAAAAAAACAGGACATAACACAGTTAATTTTGAGCATAATTCTGTAATGCTAGCTTGTAGTGATGAGAGCTTATCAAATACTTTGCGGAACAAATGTTTGGAAATTTCACTTTTGTACTTGAACATCGAAACTTTTCAAATACTTAGAAAGCATTTAGGGAGACTTCTACATGATTGTAACGAATTGTAAATATGTTATTCAGAATTAATTATCATAAATACTAACAAACAATAACAAACATTTATTTTTTATATACATTAAACTATACATACCATAGGTTAATAAAGGAGAACAGTAAAACTAAAATTGCACAATAATCGAAGTTGATTTTCCATGATCTAATTTAGGTAGTATAAAATCTTCATTTGTAAAGTTTAGAAAGAAAAAAAAAACATAAAAAAGTTTTAAAGAATCCCATTTCTAATGAGATTACTACATTATTGTCAGTTGTAAGTTATATCTCAAATATTTAATTAAAATTAATCAAAATTTTCAAATTCTTAGAATTTGATTTTTTCTTTCTTTATTATTATTATTATTTTTTAATGTTAGCAGCATTCGTATTTAACATGCTTTGCAGGAGAGAAATTATAAATCCCCGGGGCATGACTTAAGAATTAATTCCAAAAATATCACAAAAACTTCCGACGAAATCAAAAGCTTTTATTTTACGCAGTTATGATTCCATGCTCTTTCATAAAAATAAACTTTTCTGTGAACAGATAGATGCAGGGTAAAGTTTCTCTCCTCTTCATTTCTTCTTTGCTTATTGAAGTTCTCCATAATTACAATACAGTGCTCACAAAGTTGATAAAAAATAGCATTCAAAGCAAAAACTTCTTATTTCCTTCAAAAGTAATAAATTTACATTTCTTTTATCAGACACTTCTTGTGTGGCCTTATCATGCATAAGCAAAATGTCTCGGCAGCCGGAGGGGGAATGGAGCAAACTGCGTTGTGTGAGAGATCGCTCATTTATCTGCAAGTTTCCTAGGAGAGCCAGAAAAACCAAGTTCTGCACATCGGTCGAATTTATTTTGAAAATTCATCTACAAAATTTACGAGATCTCTCTTTATTGCTTTTAAAAACTATACCCGCCCATAGGCATATTTTGATCAGGAGCATTGAACTGAAACTGTTGATTTCCTGGATCCACCTGAGGAGCAATGTTAGAATCTTCTTCATCTAACCCGAAGTAATGTTCGATGATGTCGAAAGCTTTTTGATAAATTTCCATATTTTCATGAGATTGAAGAAACTCGATTTTGTCAAGACCTAAAAAGAAAAGGAAAGAATTAAACACATCATGTAAGTTTGTTAGCTTTTGTTAGAACTTATAGTATGATGTTAATAGCGTGTGACTATTTTGCAGAGCCCTTATAGGAGTAGATAAATTACGAGTATTTTGGAGCAGGCAAACATGCTCTTACTTGGAGCAGCTTATTAACTTATTCTGTTAATTTCTAAAACCTCACCTTATGGGGCTGATGTTCTTTAGTAAGAGTCTTGAATTTTAGGAGTAGTTGACTAAAAAATAAAACTCCTCAATCTTCAAGACCTGAACAAGTGCAAATAGAAATATGGTCACTCAAAAACAATATAAGCTGAAAATATTTTGCAGAATTCTGTGAATATGAAGATTGAAAATCACAAAATCCTGCTAATTAATGAAAAATGTCTTTTTTAAGTTTAATTTTCCAAGTGTGGACGTCCTACCTCCTAAGCCAGCGTTTCTTAAGTTGTGTTCTGCGGAGCCACAGGATTCCATAGAGAACAACCAAGGGTTCCACAAAACATTCTTTCTTCTATCAATGCTCAACTTAATCGCCTTAAAAATCAATAATTATAATGACCCAGTAAAATAACTTTTTGAAGTTTATTAGCAAATTTTGTGCTTGAAGTTATTTTATTTTGCTTACTTTTGAAATTAATTTTTCAAATCAATAAAATTTTATTTGAAATAATTTTAACTCTTATGGCAAATAAACCATTTCCAGAACATTGTATTCAAACCATACTATTGAAGGAAAACCAGGTGTTCCGCAAAAAAAAGTAGGTACTAAAAAGGGTTCCAGTTCTGAAAGAAGTTAAGAAATGCTGTTTTAAGCGAGAAAAGTTAGCTTAAGGTTGTATATTGAGGACTTATCTTTCAAAAAATTGTTTTACATGTCTTGTTTTATAATAATACTACACTTATGCCCCCAAACCCTCCCCCATCCTCTTCTCCAAAAATGACCACCTCCAAAATCAGGAGTTTGATCTGCCTTAAGGGAAACAAACATATTTTAAAAGAATATTAGTTTTGTCATCGGAAGATTACTTGCTGGGAACAGCTTTCAATTTATTTTTATTGCAACTGATTGCTCGAATGATTTACTAGCTTTTCATGGGACAGATAGTGCATCTATATTTTCATACTAAAATTTTGATGAAAATAAAAAGAAATTTATTTTACAATGGACCTTGAAAACTTGTTAAAACTACAAAACATTCTTATGCAGAAAGATTGGGTACTGAAAACAAGATTTGCATTATTTTGCTCTTTTCCATTCACATGGAAAAGTGAGAGTTATTTGTCAGCATTTCTGTGAAATCCTGTAACAATTTTATTTTCTACATTATTTCTTAAAAAGTGGATAGTATAAAGCATGCTGAGGGCAATACTAAGTTATTTCTTACAAATGTGTGTTATTGTTTTCCGATCAAATCATGTATTTTTCTTTAATCACAATTTTTATCAAAATTTAATCATTCATTAATCACAATTTAATAAAAAATATTAATTCTTTAACAATAATTTAGTAATTACAATTTGAGATTGTGCTTTCTAACTGATAACAGACTTGCACAAGGCACAAGGTATTACAATCTCTTAATACGGACAGATATCGAGCTTGATTGGAAATTCTCAGCCAGTTCTTTGCTCCACTATTTTATTTGTGAACTACTTTCGACTTAGGAGTGGCAAATTCAAATTTGGATATGTGCCCTTTTGATATGAAAGTGATCGAGTGAGTACCAACCAGCAGATAAGGGATAAGTTCCACTTTGCTGTAAAAGACCTGTTGAGAAATAAGGGGAGTGATATACACCATTGGCAAAACCAGTGTTAACGTAGTACATTGGTTCTAGTTTTTTAACAGTAAATACAAACCATTTCCAGAAGAATAAATTCATGGGTCGATAGGGCTTATATTAGAGAGCATAAAAACAAAAAAATAATCTTTTTCCCAAAAATAAATATTACCCGTTTTGAGTGTAAACTCCTCATTTGTTATTTGCTTAAAAGATTCATTCAAATATCTGGTTGCCTGGTTCAACATTTTTGAGGAAAATATCTCTAGTAATATATGGTGATCAAAACTAAATGACGTATTCCAAATGAGATCTTATGAAATTTCTCTATTGGGGACTCAGGAGTGGAAAACTCAAAATATTTAAAACAGCTATTTTAAGAACTTAAAGTATTTCATTGGCTTTGTTTGCACTATAAGACATTGAAACAGAAGACTATCATAACCAAAGGTTATGTGCAGAAAAAATTAAAAAAAAAAAGTTACCATAGCATCCTTCAATCATGACAGCATATGGGTTTAGTCCACCAGTGGCTTTAGCGTCTTGCTCTCCAAGTCTTAAAATATTGTCAAGACCATTTAAAGCTACTTGAATTATTTTTGAATCCATGACTGTTAATAGTTCACATAATGGCGGGATGCAATTCTGTTCAACTAAATACCTATGAGAAAGTAAGCACAATCAGTTTATCAATTCAATTTAGCAGTCAAATTTTCACTTACATTTCAAAGTGAACTCATTAAGTACCCAGATACAAAGAGGAGTAATTCACACAGGCCTATCATTTGGGCAATCAGTTGCCTGAATTAACCTCAATTGACCCCCCCCCCCCCAGAAACATATTATAATTATGCATTTATTTTGTAGTTTTTCCCCCAAAATTTATTTAATACATACCATTTGAACCTCCCTCCCTCAGAAAACTTTGCTCAACAAAACTCAGCACAAAAATAGTCAAAGAAATAGCTTTTAGTCAAATACCTTAGACACATCATAAAATCAAGGTCAGTGGAGTTGAGAGAGTTACATGCATTTATGTATCTCTTGCATACATTACAGAACATAATAATGCTGAAACATAAAAATTAAGCAAGCCATTTACATAATGTGGCATTTTTCATGAGAAGGAATTATCTAATCACAATAAATCACTTTAGATTTAGAAGAATTGCCTCAAATTCGAAAAGTAACCACAATGTTATACAACTTATTAAAAAATAAACTTACAAAAACAAGCAACATTTTTATTTAAACTCTTTAATTTTACAGTTCTTTTACCGCCAGTACTGCAAGAAAATATAAGAAAATATATTTTAAGGAGCAGAGGTTTAATAAAAGAAGATAAAAGTAAAATACAGAAAGTCATGAATTTTGTTGAACCTTAAATGACTGCAAAAATTTTAAAAATATTTTTCTTCACTCAACAGCACTTTGTGAGCGAAGGTCTTTTACAGAATTCCCCTCCATTCTACTAACATTTTTTGGAGTAGGTAATTAAACCAAAGCAGCCCAAAAAAGCGACTCCAAACTGTGGCACAGCCTTAACTTATGACGAGGTCCAGCTTCTTCTCTCAAACAAATATAATGTTAGACATTTTGAAAGAAGTGTCATATATAGCCATAAGAAACAAGTGTGACTGAATGTAATCTTCTTCTGTACTTACTTCGAACATTACCAGTGCTTTGAAAGAGCATGATTGCACCCTTAAATAGAATGCATTTCTTTGTAATAAATGATATAGAATTGACTGTAAAATAGTTCCTATGAAACCAAATCTTTATTACTGGCAACATTATTATTTTAACATGATGCAATAATTTTGAAATTTCAATGATATCCTTGGAGCTTGGTTATTTCATTTGTTGAGCAATCACGATTGCTTATTGTTCTCACTTGACTGTTTTGATGTCCTATCGTTTTATTTTCCCACCGCCACCCTCTGCAGCATCACCGTCGACCGGCTCCTCACGATGCTGCTCCTATAGCGAAAGCCGTCTCCAGGTTACATCCATGTCCTACACACACGCGCATACATACACAACTACACACACACGGACACACAAACACACACACGCACACACAAAAACACTACACACAACTACCCACACATTCATGCCTGCACACAGACACAAACACATATGCCTACACACACATACACCCCTCACACACACACATTCATATACACAACTACCCACACACTTATGCCAGCACACGGACACAAACACACATGCCTACACACACACACACACACACCCCCCACACACAAAAAACACACGCCGACATACACACACTTGTGATTGCGAAAAACATAATTTGAATTCAAGACGTCAAAATTCAAATTAATTTTTTTTTAAATTTATTTTTATTTTTCATACCAAATTAAAAAGCCTTTTTTAAATTCATTACCTAACTTGTTCCGGTGAACCTCCAGATGTGGCATTTGCGATTGCCCATGCAGCTTCTTTTCTGGTTTTGAATTCTGCTTTGCTTAAAATTTCAATAAGGACTGGGAATATGTTAGCATCAATTATAGCCTTAAAACAAACATATATGTTAGACACTTGTCAACAAAAAAGATCTTGCAAAAAATAACAATGACAGAAATAATCTGACAGCTAAGTAAAACTATAAACATCTTTCAAAACTGCACAATTACAGTCGGATCCCGACTTACGCGAGGGATGCGTTCCAAGACCCCTCGCGCTGGTCGGAATTTTGCGTTGTGGAACAACATACAGTGGCTCCCAAAAGTGTTCGTACACCTACGACTTTCAATGAAATAGGCCATTATCCATTGGTTAGAATTAATATTTCGGAATAGGTATTTTATTATAAGATCTATGATCTATTCTTAACAAAACTACATGAAAATTTTTAATAAAACATTAAAACATAATTTTTAAAAAATCAAAAACCAAAAATTGGCGGAAATTTTATCTCACAAAAGTCTTCGTACACTTTGAAAAAATGTCAAACAATTAGTAAATAATCTAACTTTTTACAAAGTTATTATTTAGTAGAATATCATGCAGTATCAACAACAGCTTTTAAACGTATGGGAATAGATTGCATTGTTTTTTTCTTTCTTTTTTTGTGTAATTTCTGAGTGTTTCTAGTTCGCTTTTCGTTTCAATGGTGTATTTCCGTAATCCAGCTACCAGATATCTCCAAATATGTTCCATTAAGTTCAAATCTGGCGATTAAGGAGATATTTCTAAGCTTAAGGACAATTTTTGAGGCACCAAACGCAAACGTGTGCTTCTTGTCGTTATCTTGATAAAAAACAAAGTTGTTTCCGATTACCAAATTTTGGGCTGATAGTTTAAAATTGTTCTTTAAAACATTTAAATAAACAGAATAATTCATTATTTCATCAAAAAATTCCAAATTTCCAAGTCCTGATGCTGCAATGCACCCTTACACTAGAACACCTTCACCGTCCTGATTAACGGATCCAACTAAGTTCCTAAGATTAAATTCCTCATTTTTTCTTCTATTTACAATTATACAACAATTTAACCCAAAGTGTTAAATTTATTTTTATCTATAAGTAAGACGTTGTTCCAAAACGTTTTGAGCTTATTTATCATTGATATTACGACGGAAAGCGTGAGCTTACTGTTTTTCTCACGAACAAGAAAATTTCTGCGGGATGAGGTCCCATTTAATCCAGCTAATCAGAGAACTTGTCGAACAATTTTAGGTGAAAATTAAGCGTAAAATGTTTCATTCAATTCTGCAGAAACTTTTTCAGCATTCAAATGTGTATTTTTCATAAATCTTTTAACTGTAAACCTCCGATCACGCATTGTTAACTTTGCCAGTTGACCTTTTCTTACCTTGTTTTCGATCCGATTCCTTTCTTTAAAGCATTTTATCAAGCACTTTACTATAATATGGAATAAATTAACTAATTTAGAGACATTTCAAACCAATTTACCGCTACTGTGGGGAAAAAAATTCAACTTTCGAACGGTGTTTGTGGTTCTTTTCGAATACCAGCCATTTTAAAGTAATAAGCAAAATATTAAGAAATAAATACACAAAAAATTAAAGCCAAATGACCTTTAAGAGTCAACACAATGCAAAAATAATAAAAAAACGACATGTGATAACTTTAATCATGAATTTATTCGAAAATATTTAAGTGCACGATGATTTTTGTGGCGTATCTTTTCTCTTTCTCTTCGTTTTTTGACAAATTTCAAAAATAAAATCTGGCAATATTTTGAAAAAAAAACTACTGGGTTTTATTCAGAATGGCATAGGAATGGTGTGAAAAAAAATTGGACTTCATATTCGAATTCAGTTTTGCGTTATTTTGGTTTTACTACAAAATTTCAAGGTGTACGAACACTTTTGGGAGCCACTGTATGTTTAGAAATTTTTTATAAGCATACCTAATTATTTCAGACATATGTTAAAACCCCTCAAATTGTTTCAAACCATTTCTTAACTATATATTACCGTATGTTTTATAAAAAACCGACTTTTTACTGTATTTTAGAAAAAGCGTCTACTATTTAACATGATTACCCTGTTATGAAGCACAAAATTCATGATCAATAAGATACATGTACCTAAACAGTAGGGTAATTACAGAAAGAACATTATTGCATTATAATAGCACTGAACAGTAGATATCCTAATTTTAATTATAATTTAAAAGAATATGAAATTTATGCAGTGCAGGAACACCACTATTTTCACCCTGGCTTCCATTTTCATGAAGTTTGTATTTTGCTCAGAAACTACTCTGCGAGCTTCATTATTAAAACTAAGCTCTGAACTTTTGCAGATTTCCTTTTCTTGAATTTTAATTGTACCTATCGAAGATTAACTCATACCTAATTGTCGTGTTACTTTCAAGGCACTTTATAATTGTTCAAACATCAAGAATCTTTACCTTTTCTTGCATTGTCAGAAACTTACTATTTTTCTTTCCACTTTTGAAAACTTTAGATGAAAGTCCTCGTTTGTGAACCATTTTGTTTTATCAACGTTCGTAAGAAGGAAAAAAAATTTTAAGAATCGGAGCGGTAATTTGTATAAACTAAAGCAAAGAGCTATTTAGACTAATAGTGTGTGAACTTCCGCTGTCAATGATGCTAAAGGGATGAAAGTCCACTCTCGAAACCAATATTTAGTGTCAACGAAGCCCATTCTAATGCCCCGCCGCTACTTTCCAAAAAATTTCATGTTGCGAGTGAGTAATTTGTGTCAGCAATAAAAAACTCATTACTCATGAAAAACTCTCATTACAGTCGTCTCCCGCTACAACGCGATTTGACTTGCGCGGAATGGCTATAACGCAATCTTTTCACGAGTAACAAATTTTAGAGCTAGCGCGAGTTTTTCGTCCACAACGTGAGATGTTTGGAAGGAAATATCCGCTTTGTTGTAAGCTACTGAATATTGATTTCGTGAATGTTATTACATCCCTTTAAGCATCACTGACGGCGAAAGTTCCTACAGCAAACTTGTCTATGCATCGCGTTGCTAGTGCATCAACTAACCACTCAGCAACTTTCATTTATTCATTTTTTTCATTCTAAAAATTAAAGTTGATGAAATGTAATGGCACCTAAGTGGCACCTTAATTTTAAGTTTGTGAAGATGGGAAGAAAAAGAAAAATTCTGATTTTAAAAAAAGGCTAAGATTATTCATATGGTTGAACAACTACAAAACAGCGACGGTAGCGCGACAATAAATATGAATGAATCTTCCATACGTAAATTAAAAGTCAAAACAAAAAGATATCCGTAAAAGTTCAGAACTTAGTTTCAATACTGAAGCTTGCATTGCAGTCTTGCAAAGTAAATATGTATTATGAAAATGTACTCTTGTATTCTGGAAAAAAGAAATCAGGAAGAGGGGCTGTTGACACAAATTGAAACATTAAAAATGAAACGGCGAAGCAACCGTATTTAAAAATGTATCAGGTAAGAATAACTGTATCTGATCATGGAGCATTATCTTATGGAGCATCATTATCAATTTTTAACTCACAAATATTGTTACTGTATCTACTGCACAGCACTATTATAGTGCAGCATTTTATTATTACTACATACAATGCGAAACGTGTTGCAGCTTTTCCTTCCGTTGATCATTCATTTTGTGCATCTTTAGTACTTAATGTAGAATAAAAGTTTTGTATTTTTTAAATACAGTAAAAGTTCAGTTATTTATGTAAGAAAATGTAGTGTAGAGTTGAGGAATACTTTAAAGCAGTTTGAGGGGTATTCGTTAGTGTCTGAATGAATTTGGTATGCTTCTAAAAAAAATTTGTACACATATATTTTTCCACAACGCGAAATTTCGACTTACGCAAGGAGTCTTGGAACGCATCCCTTGCGAAGTCGGGACTTGACTGTATAGCCATTTCGCGCAAGTCGGATCGCGTTGTAGCGGGATCCGACTGTATACAAATTTTAAATGCTCTATTGTTCTGCTTTAGACAAAAGTAAAAAGAAAGCGCTCACTTGAATTTGTTGTCTATTTCCTGCAGTGATGTTTGAAATCGTCCAGCAAGCTTCTTTTCTGATTGTTTCTTTAGGTGAGGATAAGAGTTGTAATAAGCAAGGCAGGGCATTGCAATTTAAAATGACTTGAGTTTGAACATCGTCACCAGTGACAATGTTGCCCACAGCTCTTAGTGCTGCAGATACTACACTTTGACTATTGTGACTGAAAATAAAAGTTTATGAAGTCATGATTAAAAATCAATTTTTTACTGTCACTTTGAGAATCACAGCTTTAAGTTATTACAAAGTGTTATGCACAATCTGACATTGAACTGAAATTTCCTACCTTATGAGGATTTAAAAAAATAAACATTGCATTAAATCAAACATAAAACAAAATACGTAAATGATAAACAGGAATCATATTTGATTCTAGAAGTAATAATTTAATATTTTTTAGGAACACTTTCAAAAAGCTTAAAATGTTACTTTCCTGTTACTCTATTTTCTAACAGAAGTCCTAATCGCCTTCTTGCAAATAGTTTTTTTCAATTTATACTGTCTAAAATCAAATGCAACAAATTTTCTAACAATAAGTTAACTTACAAAATAATTAATAATTAAAAAAAAAAAAAGATTCCTACAAAACTAGCAATAAAATGTGCTAAAACTTATTCCTTTTCTCAAACTATTTTCACTCTGTTCTATTTTAGCTGTTATCTTAGATACACTTAACCAATGAAATGTTCTCCAACAGTCGGAATTCAGAGTGGCCATTTGAGAAATCTACAGGTACAAGGTAATCTGTAAACCTTTCCAGGTTCAATACAATAATCAAATCAGAATCAAAAGCTCATTATTAATCTTTTTCTATGTAACAAAATACACAAGCAGAATATAGGAACTGATTTTTATAAAAATGAAATACAGAAACTGTTATTGGTAATTAAATACATCTACAGATTGCTTGAATACTCACATATGTAACATTAAAAATAAAGAATAAATAAAAGTCATAAATAACTGAATATTTGCTACTCCTCTCAAAGTCTATCTACAGAGGAATTATCTCCAGATATTGCATGATAAAAATGAGTTTTGCAGGATTTCTTTTAAGAAGATAATATGTTGCTCATTTATTTTTTAAACAAAACTACCAACACACACTGGCTTGTCTTCAAATAATCTCTTCTCAGCATGAGGAATTTATCATAAAGCCAAAAGTAGCATTCTATGAGGAAATACAGTAGGCGCCGCTTTATGTGATCACTTTGGGACAAATATTAATTTGATAACGATAACCGAAAAGAATCCAGGAGACACAAAATAATGATTTTTTTTCCAATTAAGGTGCCTTTATTTTGGCAACCTCAAATTAAAATCACAATGACTCAGCTAAACGCAGTTTTAAATTATAAATTAAATTAACAGAATGGAAATATCTGAATTATAAACAGTTAAAGCTAAATTATGCAATATTTAATCACATAGTAATAGGTGAAGCAAAATATGACCGTTTTCCCTGACATTCGTAAACCAGTTTCAAAGCACATTCTGCTTTTCTATCTTTTCCAGGTTGGTTTTGCCTGTTGTTTAAATTTTAATTTAACTTCGCTTTGTTTTCAATCTCGACACAATTCTTTAATAGTTTACAAAGTAATGGCAACAATGGAGGTCCTACATCAATACCTGCAACACTGCAACATGTCCAGTGACTGATTTTTTTTAGGTACAAAAGAAAGTTTTCTTAGAGGAAGTCTGTGGTCACTGGGGGCGAAGTTTCTGTAGCTTCATTCCTAGAAAAATTTTGAACTGCTATTGAAAACCACAAAATGCTACACAGAAAGTTAGTCTCGTCAGGGTTTGCCTATGTATTTCTGTTAATTGAGGAACAAAAATGGGAAAAAATTGAAAGTTAATGAAAAAGTGACAACAATAAACGAAGACGCTGATTACAATATCCGACTTTTTTAACGTGTATTAACATACAAGTGTGCCGGGACTTCGTGATTCTGATAACATTAAGCGAATGATAACATTAACCATGATCACATTAAGTGGCGCCTACTGTACTGCACTTTGAAACTATTTGCACAAATGTTTTTTGTAGAGCAGTTTTCGCAATGCATACATATTGTACTTACATAATTACCTATACAATTACTTTTCCTACATAATTAATTCAAATAAAATTATAAACGTGTAGTAGCTAATTTTTCTTCAAATATATCCAGAAATAAAGCAAAACAAGTTGGCTACAGAGACAAAATAAAGATATTAAAGCGCATAGTAGAAATGACGATAAAACAGCTGAAATGTTAGACTCAAAACTTACACCAAAAGCTCTACGAGGCGCCTACAAACACCTGCATCAATCACAGCTTGTATTTTATCATTTGGGCCATCTGAGATATATGATAGAGCCCAGCAAGCATCAGCAAGGACGTCAGCATCACAGTGAAAGAGGAGTCTAGACAGGACCGGCAAGCAAGGAGATATCTGTACAGGCAAGAAAAGTCATCAGTAAATTTTAAATTGCAATTCCTATGAGGCACTAAATATGACACTGGTTATTACCATAATTTGCAAGGTTTTGGATACTTTTTTTTTTCTTTCTAAAGAGGTTTATTCATTAAATGGCTTTTAATCTTATGCAGACCTAGTGCAAGCCCTCAACATGGCATCTAGACATGCATGTGCCACCATTAAAGCACAGATGTCAATGGCATACTGAATTTTGACGCACAGTTTCTCGCCAGATGGAGGCACCTGGGCTCTTTTTGATGTGAAACGGCCCTTGAGATTGTAGCTATGCCGAAGATATTCAAAGCGAAACGAATGCCCAAGGGATTTTTCACAAGCCTCATAATCAAACAACATGGGCATTATCGATTTTCAGTATTGAGAAAATTCACGGCCACTTGGACCAAGGGTAATAACCCAGGACCAAAAGTCGCATGAGGTCAACGCCTCAAAACTACACCATCCTACGATGGATACAACATTAAAATCCAAGTTTTAAATCATATACTTGCCAAAACTAGAATTCATATTCAAACTGTATTTTAGTAGAACAAAGCTAAAAGTTTTGAAATTTGGCAAGAGTTCAAATTAGAGAATACACTATTTAGTACAAAGAAGTCAGGGAAATAAAAATGATTGGGACTAGACGAAATGGCTGCCTGAACTTTTTTGTTCTGAGGACCCTTTGCTGACTTCTCTTTTTTTTTGACCCCCAATTTTTTTTTTTTTCTACATGAACCACTCACAGACTGAAGTGGATCCTTAGGAGACCATGAGAACCGATTTGAAACTACTAGAATAAAACTTTTTCCTGTAAATGAATTTTTTTGGTTGAGTAAAATCGTTCTTAGAATAAATTTAAAAATTACACAATGTGCGATTCCGTAAAACATTTTATGTAAACAAAGACCTATTTTATAATATTTCTAAACATGTACAAGCCTTAGGATGTAACTGATGATAGATAAGCAGAATGTGTAGAACAGTAGCGCAGGGGTTCGACTGCTGCAGACTTGTTTTAGAGCAGAGTGGGAGTAGGAAAATTTCCATTTTAGAGAAGAAATCATGAATAACATTTTTCAACAAAATGCATTTTTCAGCAACTTAAATGGGTATTTTCCAGACAATTGAAAAAGGACATCTCTTTGAAAAGTTTCATAAAAACAAAAGCCAAATTAGACAATTCAGCGTTAAGAGTGGCTCTGATAAGTTGAGGTATGACTTTGAGTGTTTACTCCCATATGCTACCTCTATTTAAGATGGAGCTATTCTCTTATGAAGTACTACAATAAGCTAACTAAGCTGTAATAGTCAGAGCAGAACTTGGAGGCTTCTTTACTCTTCACAGAGTAATAAGCGATTAAAGAAACACAGTCCTCTTTCCTTGGCTAGTGACATGGGTCTATTGTCAGATGAAGTGGAACCTTATTCCTTAGGGTATTTTCCTTGATTTAAGTTTGACCCAGAGAGAATACTTTTCCAGACTGAACTCCTAACCAAAGTGTGCAAACAATCAGACACACCTGAATTTACAAGACTAGTCATAAGTACAGTCGACTCCCACCACAACGCGATTCAACTTACGCAAAATGGCTATAACGCGAATTTTCCACGAGAAACGAATTTTAGAGCTGACGCGAGCGAATTCCTCGTCCACAACACGAATTTCTTTAGAAAGAAGTATCGGCTTCGTTATTGACAGCTAAATGTATATTTTGTGGATGTTATTACATCTCATTAGCATCACACTGACCATCGAAAATTCCCACATCAAACTATTCTAGGCATCACATTGTTAGTGCATAAAAAAACCGTTCAGCATCTTTTTTTTTTCATTCTAAACTTTAAAGTTGATGAAATATAATGGCACCTTAGTGAGCTGTTTCATCTAAAGTTTATGAAGATGGGTGAAAAAATCAAGTTTCCGACAATAAAAAGATGAAGATTCTCGATATGCTTGGAGAACTACCAAACGCTGACGGTAGCAACGCAATAAGTATGAGTAAATCTTCCATACGTACAGTTAAAAGTCAAAACAAAATGATATCCGTAAAAGTTCAGAACTTAATTTCAATGTTAAAACTTGCAGAGTCTGAGTAAAGTATATGAAAATGGAAGCTGCTCTCGCATCGTGGATTAAAGAGATCGGGAAGAGGGGCTTGTTGCCATAAATGGAAATATTATAAAAGAAAAGGTGAAGCAACCGTTTTTTAAAATGTATTTAATAAGAAATAACGATTTGATTATGCATCATAAATCTTTATCATCTTCATTTTTTAACTCATAAATATTATTACTGTATCTTCTGTACAGTACTATTATAGTGCAGCATTTTATTATTACTACATACTCTACATACCCTGTTGTTTTATTTTATCAATCATTCTTTTTGTGCATTTTAACTATTTTTATGTTGAATAAAAATAAAACAGCTTTTTTCATTTTTTAAATATAGTAAAAGTTGAGTTGTTTATGTAAGAAACTGTAATGTATAGTTGAAGAATGCTTTAAAGCAGTTTGAAGGGTGCAGGGTTTAAGCTGGGTTCAAAAGTTCTTTAGCATAAAAGCTAAAATTGAGGGGGAAATGTCAGCAAAATGCTAAAATGTTACACATTCTCATATATTTATATATGCCTCAGTGTGTTTCATCTCCAGTTGAAAATAAAATTCGTATTTCATCTGTGACATCTTTGAAGAAATAAGTACAACAGCTATTTTTTTAAAACATAAAATAAAAAAAGAAAACACGATTGATGTTTAGAACGTTGCAGTCTCCTCCTCCTAATAAAGCAGTTTTTGGGGGGGACGTAATGCTAGATGAGACTAATAGTTATTGAACTTAATTGCAGTTTAAACATCTTAGCTAAGATTTAAAAAAGATTATGTTGATTATCGCCATACATGCTTCCTTTCTTGGATCATAGATTTCTTCTTCTTTTTTTTTTAAATTAATTTATTTTTTATTTGAGCAAAAAAGCGAAAATGCATTGCTTTATTTTCGCAATTCAGATGGTGTTTTCGCATTATGCGAAAAATGCGACCGTAGCGGAAACCCTGGAAGGGTGCTTACAAATGTCTAAAAAAAATGGTATGTTTCTAAAAAATGTTTATGCATGCATTTTTCCACAACGCGAAATTTCGACTTACGAGAGGAGTCTTGGAACGCATCCCTCGCATAAGTCGGGACTCGACTTTAACCCAGAAGCAGGCTTATTTACTTCAGTAAATAATACTGCAAAACAAGATTACTAATCCATTTAAGATTTCTGAATGTGTTACATTTAGTGAGATAATTTAATACAATTGTAACAAACTATAGGTTAGAGCAAATTTTACTTAAATAATAAGATTCATAATAGAAATACCTGTTCAAATTTAGGAGGTGGATTTTTGCCCCTGCATAAATTAGAAAGAGCCCATACTGCATTCCTAGTCATTGACATTCTAGTAGCTTTACTTAACAATCTGAAATACAAGGTAAAAAAAAAAATCAAGAGATTTCACATTATTTTAACTAAACAAAGCTTAAGTATTAAGCATTATCTCAGATTTAAAAAAAAGAGAGGGAAGGGGAAAAGAAACTTTTTGGAAAATAAATAAATAACTCACTGTAAAAGAGGAATTAATATGCCTTGATCTAGGACATAATCTCTGCATTCTGGACTGTCACCAGCAATATTTCCTAATGCCCAGACAGCCTAGAAAGATGAGTACATTACTTGCAAAAAAAATTCAATAACCATCATTGTAAAAGCACAGATGTAAGATAAAGAAAAAAGTTTGCATATGTTTTAACACTCATAAGTTATGTTGCATATTGATTCTGATTTTACAATGAGAGAAATATGACACAAAGAAAACTGCTTATAATGTTAAAAATAAGCAATGAGCTCAAAAATACTATCAGCCCATTTTTTTCTCCTTTTTCTAATATTATATAATAATTAATTAGGAACAAGTTTGAAAGCATTTCAAAAAAATTTAAAAATTGCTATGTATATAAATATATATATATATATATACAGTCGAACCCGCTTAATGGAATAGCCATTTTGCCACGAAAAAATATTCTAATAAGCGGGATATTCCATTAACCAGGATCGAAATAACACATTACATTGGATTGGTACATTGAAAATGTATTATATTAAGCGGGATATTCTTTTAACCGATATTCTAATAAGCAGGCTCGACTGTATATATATATATATATATATTTTTTTTTTTTTTTGAAAACATCACAATTGAGAATGATGGAGGTTGTAAATATTGCTACATTTCAAAATCCGTTACACAGCAAACAAATGATGCATTTCTCTTAAAAAGCTTTATAGCTGTCAATTCACTTAAAGTCTGGTGCTTTATAGACAAAAAAAATTTGGATTTAGATTTACCTGCTCCTGGACATCTTCATACTCTGAATCGAGTAGCCTGATAAAAATTGGCACGGCTTCAGCTTCAATGACAATCTTTGTTTGTACAGATGTCCCAGAGGCTATATTGGTTAAAGCCCAAGCAGCTTCAAACTAAAATCACAAAAAAAGAAAAGATTTAACTGAATTTGTTCTGGCCAATTCTAACTACATTTTCCTGATCAAGCATGAGATGGGATCCTACTAACAAAAGAAAAAAAAAAGTGAACATTTTGCAGTCTAGTTAAAATATGCAAAAATGATTTTACTAAACAGGCACATTTTTGATCACCAATACAGATAATAAAGTAATTGAACCATCGAAATCTTATCTTTTTAGCAACTTTGGGAGGAAGGCCAGGGTTCATACACTTGTGGTTAAAAAAAATTCCCTGACTTTTCTAGGTTGTTTTTCAGAAAATTCCACGTTACTTGGTTCATTCAAAATTAAGTTTAAATTACAATATTTTCAAAATAATTAAAATTGTTTAAACTAGCAATGCAAAAGAACTGCAACTTTCCTCCTTAAAATTTTATTTAAAAAAAAATGGAAATTTTTTCTTTTATCTCTCTCTCTCTCTCTTTTTTTAACGTTTTGTTCAAAACTGTTTTCATTTGCTTACTACTTATTGAAAACAAAGTACTTTCAACTTATTTTAACGTTTCTTCGATGCCACGTGTCATGCGTAATATTAGAGTTTTGCTGTAACTGGGCAGCAATCTTTAAGCATCCGCTTTTGTTTTACTATGCTTCTTTTTATTTTCTTATTAGTAAATAACAAAAAACATATTGAGCAAAATACAAAGCTACTTTTCAGTATAAATATGATTAGCTTGTTGCGTCGATCGGCATACCATACTATGCATTCTAACAAAAATCAATATTCGCCGATCATAGGACAATGCTAATAATCATTTGTTTTTTTTTCCTTTAGCACAAAAGGCATTAAAATTATTCTTTTCTAGAAAATAATCAATTTTTAAAAGTTCATAATTTATTGCACATTTTAGATTACTTTCCATAGTTTACATTGAGTGAGATAAACATTTGGAAATTTAAGTCTACTTCCATCTTGCAACTGACCAAATATGGCGACTAAATTAAAAATTTAAGATAAGTAAAATTTCTGTATTTGTAGCATAAACGTAACTATAAATAATTAATAACCCTTAAAAAACTACCAATCAAGACCAAGTAGACAGTTTTTAGCACATAAGCATTTAAATCCATTAGAATGAATAAATGTTTTTAAGATAAAAATTTTCATTTTTCTAGAAAATAATTATGAATTATCCACAATAAAAAGCCACATTTAGCGTTGGTTTCAACAGTTTGCATTGCAATAAACATTCAATGTCATTTTCAGAAACCTAGGCAATTGAAAAGTATTGTGTACTTCCATCTTGGGAATGACCAAATATGGCGACTGTGTCAAAAATTAAGAAATAATTTTTTGAATTTATAGCATGAAAACAATTTAACAATTATAAATCCTCATGAAACTACAATTCAGTTGAAAAGTTTTTAGCACATTTGCGTCCAAGGCAATGAAGATAAGATTTAGTTTTAAGAACAAAGTTTTTCATTTCTCAAGAAAATCACATAATTAAAATTTAAAGAATAAAATAAAATTGCAACACATTTTGAGTTACTTTCATTAGTTTGCAGTTCAAGAAAATATCCAATTCTGCTTTGTTTTTGGAAACTTAGGCTTTCAAGCATCATGTCTACTTCCATCTTGTGAACGACCAAAAATGGCGACTAGGACACGTTACTGAAATGAGTTTTGATCAAAAAACGATTTCTCCAATGGACCCTACATCCTCAGGCTTGTGCTTCTGAAGTAGTAAATTGTCTTCTCCCCCTGTTGAGCTTGTGCATAATTCCTGTTCACCTGAGGAACTTTTTTCTTGGGAACTATTGAGGGGAGAAAATGGCGACTGCAAAAGTTTTTTTTTTTGAGTTGCCAATTTTTTATTGCACGTCATTTTACCTCAAAATTTCAAATTTTTATAGGGAACATTGACAAAAACGAAGATTAGATCTCATAGTACAAAATTTCCACGGAAAAAATTGGAAAAAAAATTTGGGGGGGGGGGGGGGGGGGCAAAATTGGAAAATTCACTGACTTTCCCCTGACATTTTTAACTACGTCATTTTCCCTGACAATTCCAGGTTTTCCCGGAGTGTAGGACCCCTGAAGGCAATAGGGTAATAAAATCAATAGGTTATAATGCTGTAGACATTTCTTAAACTATCTTTTGTTGCAAAGAAAAGCTAAATATCTTACTACTATTATATATGCGAAAGTTTGTCTGTATGGATGTTTGTTACTCTTTCATGCAAAAACTACTGAATGGATTTTGATGAAACTTTACAATAATATAGCTTATGCATCAGAATAACACATAGGGTAGTTTTTGTCCCATAATGGGGGGCAAAACCCCCTTAGGGGGCAATAAAACACAATTTTCGTATAAATTCTCTAATATGGGGGTGAAAAAATACTTGCACATATTAACATTATATGTCCATCGAAAGCTCTGATTTTTCTGCTGAAGATGGCACCTGTTCGAAATTTCTAAGTAGAATAAAAAACGAGTTATGAGCTTTTTAGTTCCATGTTCGAAGGCTTTCCTTAACTCAATAAAATATTTAGTGTATCATCTCAACTCCCTGTCGATAACGACTATTGTCGTATTGTTGACTATCTTTGCTTTTCGTGACTGTTCAAGGCTTTTCTCAAGTCAAATCTTGAAGTAAGATTTTTGCACAAGATTGGCAAATAATACATGGATTTGGCTGATTTTTTTCCATTTTAATGCAACTTTGAGGCAATTAATGGTTTTTTTTATTTATTTGTATTGACTGGGTATTTAATCGATCAGCTGGAATCTAGCCAAAATTTTTTTTGTGGAATCATTTCAATAGCTAAGGCATTTGGCTTTTTTTTCAACTGTCGCTGTTTTTGAAGCTAAAGACTACGCAATACTATTTCTCAGTTTTCACCATGTAATCAAATATCGCCATTTCTTTAATATTTCTTTCTTTAAATTTGTTAACACGTAAAATAATTCGCCAACTAATTCGCAAATTCATAAACAGCACAAAAACTTCCATTACTTTGTCTTTGCACACAATTTCAAACAATTGCCAAATTTTTACTGTTTATTGGAAACATTTCGGGTAGCATCATTGTTGACCCTATTTTGGGACGATTTCTACGGTAAGAAGTTACACATTATACAATAATTTAGATTGCCGGTGTAGCGCTGGATATTATGGAGATCGGGATTATAAGGGAACTGTTTCACTTTATTTAAGAATAGTTGACCTCACTCGAACTAGATTTTTTGGGAATTACCCAAACTGACTTCTTTACAACACCTGAACGTTTTCGTGATTTATTTTTTGTGATTTTTGGGTTTCTTCTGAGTTTTGCCAACATTTCATTTACTCCCTTTCCCCCTAATTTTCAGTTTTAATCATACCTTTTGATACATTTAAGGGGGCAATTTGAAATGTCGACGAAACTAGAGACAAACGATGTTTTGGAAACCATTTGACCTCTGCCTGTAATGACCATTAACTTGAATCAATTGAAAAAAAACTACATCAACGTGAGCGAAGCCGCGCGGGCAAAAGCTCGTTTTAAATAAAGGCAAAACTTTTAAGAAGGAATAAAACTTCACCAGTCCCATGAACCACTAAAATTTATATTTTGCTGGTTCGATGGATGTTTTTGTGGTCTTGGAGCAGCAGACCACTGTTAATTTCGAGCACTGTGACTGGTTGTTTAAATGTTTTACAAGCTTTATATGGGACGCATAGTGCATTTATGTTTTCAAACTAAATTTTTAATGAAAAATAAAGAGAAATTTAATAAATTTATTTTGTTAAGGAACTTAATAAATCATTGAAAAAAAAAAAAAAAGATTTTTCTGTAGGATGCAGAAAGAGCACTGAAAACGACATACGCATACTTTAGCTTGCACACGGAAAAGAAAGCTTAATGTTATTTTACAGCATTTCTGGAAGCGAGCAACAGTCTCTAAACATATGCTACTAGTTTTCCAATTACTTATTATTTTCTAAACAGAGGACAATAGAGTGGATCGAAAAAAAATGAAAGTAGGAATCTTGATTTCAAGGTCAGCCAAAAGTTGCATATTTGAAAGTACAAAACACACATAAAATATTCAGTTTGAAAAACTATTTGAGGCCTCTACAGAGGCTACAATTTATCCAAAAATGACTGTTTGTGAAAAAATAGTTAATTTTCAAAACATTTTATGAAAGAACTGATGTTTAAAGCTTTTATCATTCAAATGCTGCCTTTTCACATTTTTTCACATTTCTGTACGATTATTTACATTCTTCAAAGTTTTCATTCATACATAGGCCGTTAAGTTTGGGGACATTAACCAAAAGTCGACTTTTTTGACTGTTGAAATATTTTTTCTTTTCTTTCAGTCCAGTTTTTTTTTGGCAATGAATGTGCACAATCTGCCCAATGCAGCTTTTAGTTCGAAATGCAATTACATTTTATTACAGTAGCAGCCCAAAACCCACCACAAGGAGGTGGTTGTTGCTCTTCCCATCCACCCAGCCATTGTTTAGATTAACAGTAGATCTATATTTAATATCACTATATGATTTGAAGCAGGTTTCTAACTTTGCATTGATGATGAAGAGTATGAAGTCTTTCATATAAACCCATATCTTGCCTTTTCCCTAAATACCAACCTAACAACTCACTAACCAGTTTTATAACCCTTTCAACGCCTGGAGTGTGAAAAATTAACATTTAATGAACTGTTGGTAAAATTAAAACTGCTTTTGAAAATGTTGTTGTTAATTTTGCCAGAATTCTATCGGAAAATAGTGAAGTTTTAAAAACAGACTTAAAAAGCAAGCAAAAGTAGTTAAAATTGATATTGTCAACGTAATGCAAAAAGGAAAATGTGACCATAATCTGGCTGCCAAAAATAAAAGACCTTTCGTCATTAGTGTTTGTCAACGTGTGCTAATGGAGTTAAAGAGCTGTATATATTTTAAGGTGAACTAGTAATGAGATGAAGACACTGTTAAATTATGGCTGAAAAACTTACGCCCCCTCCCCACCAAAAAAAAAAACCCTCCTTTCACAAAAAGCAATTTTCACCCTTCATACCTTGATGAGCGATTTTTTAGTGTCGAAAGATCATAAGAGTAGTAAAGTAGAGCTGTAATTTATATTAATTATTGAGAAATTTCCTCTAATTTAACATTTAGGAGGGGGAGGGGGTTCACAACAGGGTTTAATTTCACATTAATACTCTAAAGTGAAATTGCTGAAACATAATTACACCGTTGATAAAATGCATTGCTTACACTTTTTCTCAGTTACAATTGATTAACTAATAACATTTTCAATCTTACTGTAGCTTTAAACATTCAATTCAAACTACCTGAAGTGTTGAGTTGTCATCCCTCTGAAGAAATTCAACAAATTTAGGAACAATTCCTGTTTGAATAACTTCATCTATTGGAGGATTTGGCTCTGGAAGAATAAAAATTAAATATTAACGCACATATTAAAGAAAACAGAAAGAATATATATTAAAAGATAGGTTATTATTTACAAACTCACTTTTTTTCAACAACTAATTTACTCTTTTTGTTGTGACACTGGTTCTAATGCAATAACAGGTGAATTCATAATTTGTAACCCATTTTACTGCATACCTCGAAAGAATTTTTATTCCGGATAAGATATGAGTTATATTGTTCAAGTTTGTTTTACGCTTAGGATGTGACATTTCTTCAATAACTATCAAATGATAACTTATTAGAATGCTCTTCTTTTAGACAAAACACTTGAGACGAAACATTTCATAAAACTATGAATTCTTGACGATATATATGTTTTATTACTGCATACAACGCAACTTAACAGCCAGGCTTCGAAACATTTGTTTTTACTGTGCAGTCTATTTAGTTAAGGGCAGGGGTGGCTTCAAGGGAGGGGTAGGGAGGCAGTTGCCCCGTCAGAAACGTCTTGCCCCCCCCCCCTCTGCCCCTGTCGGGGAAAGTTTAGTATTTCATCGGGGAATCAGCTTGGTTTGCGTTTATCGTAAATGATAAAAATTTTCTTGGATGTGAACTAGAAAAAAAATTAGTAGAAAAAAGTAGAAGTATCTTATATATAAAAAAAAGGAAACAAAAAATCAATCCCCTTTAAAGCCAGCCACCTAACCACCCACAATTTAGCCCGAGTTCAAATCCCCTTTAACATGGTCCAGATGGGACAAAATAAGGGATAGAGACGTACCGAGTACTCGGTAACTACTCGGTACTCGGCCAATTTGCCGAGTACTCGGTACTCGGCCAATTTGCCGAGTACTCGGTACTCGGCCAAATTCTGATCAGATACTCGGCCATTACCGAGCAGTTGCAAAAAATTGAATATTGTCGAAGACAGATACTAATATTTATAGAAAAAAGAGCAAGCATTATATTCTGCAATCATTTACAATTAAAATTTATAAGTCAAATTTTAAATTTTGAGAATAATGAAGTTTGTAATGCTTTTTTTGTAATTGTTTGTAATGGAATAAATCTTTATTTTAATGTCCCCAAAGTTAATAAAACTTATTATGTAAAATTATGCAAAAAAAGTATAGAAAATATGGAATTTTTATATTAAAAATGGATTTTTGTTGCAAACAAAAATTAGTTATAAAAAATTATGAAAATACCTTTGCTTAAAAAATAAAAGGAAATAAAACAACGTTAAAAGCACAGTGCAAGAACACTGCAGACACGTGTTTTGGCATTACCAGGAATTCCCTTTTCAATGCACAACATGGGAGCTCGTGGATTTAAAGGCATCCGACAAAAGTCGGATTTTTTTGTCGAATGTGTTTACATTCTTTAGCTCACATGTTATGCACTAAAAAAGACGTTCCTTGTAACGGGGGGGGGGGGGGGGGGGGCAGAAACATATGTCTGCAGTGTTCCTGCACATTTGTTGTATTAAAATTATTTATTTTTGGTGAACTAAAACTATAATTGATTGGTATAAATTTGTTTTAATTCCAACTTGATTAAACATACCTTTTATTTATTTATTTTTTATTTTAAAAATAATTTTTTTGTAAAATTTTTGACACAGACAAAATTGTTTATATACTGCGTAAATTGAATTTCAGCAGGAATTTAGTTTTAAAAACTATTATATGGATAAGGAGGTCTATACTACTATTCCAATAAGTTCAAAATTCATGACATGTGTGTCGGTGGTTCTTCATAAAACATAATTGGTACTTGGTAACTCGGCCGAGTAGTGAAAGGTCGAGTACTCGGTACTCAGCTACTCGGCCAAAGTGCTACTCGGTACGTCTCTAATAAGGGATAGCTATTAAGCTAAAGGGGGAATGGTGTGTAGTCATCCTTGAAATTTCTGTTTGTCGATGATCTTGTTTTGACACCTCAGGGTGTCCATGCCCGCCCCTCTCCCGATTGTAGTGGTGATTACTAAGGCCTCCTACAGTTATAGAGGTTCTGGTGATTACCGGTCAGAAAGGCGGCGTCATTTGGTTATAGGGGTACAAGACAGACACGTTGCACATTACGTACCGCAGGACAATAGCCAGGAGAGAGACAAGAGATGGCTTTTAAGACCCGGGGAAGGGGGGGGGGGGGGCCATCGGAGAGGAAATATGCGTCGGAGATTTTTCCTTTTCTCACGCCAAAGCGTGCAGGCACACTCATTGATACATTTCAAAGTACTTCTCTGGTCAATTACAAGACCAGAGAAGTTACAAGTAAGTTATTACTATAGTTATTTACAATTTATCTGATTATTGTTGGATAGTTCTCAAACAAAACATATCGACGAGTAAACAACCCTTTTACCTCATACAAGGAAATGTACTACAGTTGATTTCATGTTTTAATTTTGTCTTGTCGGCAAAGGCTAAAAGCAGGAAAAAAAATTCTTTGGACTAATATAAAACTAGTATGTTGTGGCCATCACGCGAAACTTTCTTCTATATTTTTCTTCTTTTTTTCTGATCCCTCCCCATGCTTGACGAGGAAGCAATATTCCCAACAAAAACGAAATTACACATGCAAAAACTTAACCACCATCCCGATGTCTGAATTATTGCAAAAGCAGAGCAAAGAGCGAAAATTGAAAGTTATTTTAAAAGCCTTGCTTGAATTAATTACAAATATTTTATTTGTTAACAAACATAAGATGGCAACAGTTAAAAATTTCAAATCATTGAGATAATATTTCCGATCATTTCCATACAATTAAAATCACGAGAAATACGCAGACGACAATCTATTACGATTTATCCTTCTTATTGTTGCATTAATAAAGCTATTTTTATTCGCAAAAAAAAAATCAACACCTCTTGGAGTGATTGGCGTCAAAATTGAACTAAAGCCTGTTTACATATGGATTCACATATATTCCAGATTTCAACCAGAACGTAGCATTACTTCTTGAGATAGGGCACTCACAATGGAAAAAAAAAACAGGCGATGGCGATACCCCCTTTTTAGCTGTTGACACCAAAATAAAATCAGCTTTTATACCCACTAAGGGCTACTTGCCGATAAATTTTTCTTTCATTCCGTTTATTATTTCTTCGAGATCAGGGGTCTGTCCAGGATTTTTCACAGGGTCCGTTTTTTGTGAAAAATCAAATAATTTTGTGAAAAATGAATTAATTTTGTGAAAAATCAAAAAATTTCGCAAAAAAAAAAAAAAAATGTTAAAACGAAATTTTAGAATTTAGAGATGGCACAAACTGCATCAATTAAACTTAGAGCTGAGTGTTTTCCTCTTCTATGACGAGAAAATCATTCTGGATTTTTTTTTCTGATATTTGGCGGGGGGGGGGGGGGGCATCGCTCATTCAAGTATCAATATTTATCTACAATTCTGCATTATGTTAAATTATACTAGATATATTTCTGTACAGTATTTAAAATAATAGTAACAAAAATATAAATAAATAAAACAAAATTCAGAATAGAGTTTGGCATTCAACTTTTTGACCCAAGACACTCTTAAAAAGCACAGAATTTCGTTTAAAACTTATAAATTCCGTGATTTTAACAAAAATAAAAAGATATTTCAATTGTTTACCTCTTAACAAAGCGTAATAATCATCAAAAGTTCGAAAAATCCGATTCCCATAGCGGATGCAAAGAAGATCGCAATTCTCAAAGTGAAGGCATCAAAATTATAAAAACGGCTTGTAAAAGAAATATTTTCGATAAAATTATTTTAAAATTTCATTTTAGAGTCCTATGATAACATATCAATTAATATCTGTGGACACAGTTGACCCCCTCCCCCCCCAAAAAAAAAATTATAATAAAATAAAATAAACCATCTATTCAGCATTTTTATTTTTGACTCATTACAGAAAATGGAATTTTGCTTTAAAAACTTGAAATGAGAGTTAAATAAAGAGACTTTTCATTTATTTGAATCCTAAAATAAAGCGAAGTTAGCTTGAAAAAAGAACAAAATATGATTCTCATATGGGATGTTAAAAGATTGCATTTTTTCAAAATGTAGACATCTAAAGAAAAAAAAAACGGTAATTAAAAGAGTTTATTTAAAGTTAATCATCCTTGTTAGCATCGAAAAATCAAAACCCATATAATTTTCTCCCAAAGTAACAATCAAACATCGCACCGCACCGTAAAAACGCAAATATTGACAAGCCAACAAAATGATGAGAATATTTTCTAATCAAGTCATTATAAAGGTTCAACGCCAGACACTAAGTGGTGATAGTTTTGAAGTTGGTAACCCTATCTGAAGCGATCATATTTTTTTCCTCACCCTTACTATCCCTTTGCAGTTCTAAGTTCATTTCGCAGATATATATATTATTATTGTTTATTAAATCATGAGCGGAGAAAAGTGCTTACCAATGCCTTTTCAAAAAAGTTTACAACAACACCGCTGCTAATTTAAGCTGTGATAAAACAAACAACCATTATATTTATTTGGCAGTAGCAATTATTTATCGCTTGCAGGAGCATCGCAAGAGTGCCGATTTTTTCTTTTTTTCAAAATTAGCCGATTTTGTATAAGCTGATCCCTCTAATTTGACTTAAAAAAAGGTTCCAAAAATTATCGGTTTATACACAGAAATATGCGTTTTTTTTGCTTTCAGATTTGCTCTTTCAATAAACAATTTGTGACAGATCCGATCTTGTTTATCAGAATTTTGTGAAGGGTCCGTTTTGTTTGATCGGGATTTTGTGAAAGGTCCGTTTTGGTTGATCGGATTTTTGTGAAGGGTCCGTTAACGGACCCAAATATCCCCTGGCCAGACCCCTGGAGATACAGCAGTCACAATTGATGACAAAAAATTTTTCTATAGCTCAACCACCATTTGAGTTATTGACACCAAAATTGAATCAGCACTTGTTCCTGTTTAATGGCAACATATGGACCAAATTTTGTTTGATTCCGCCAGTTACTTCCTGAGGGAATAGCAAGCACGCGTAACTCAAAAAACATCCCATTGCTCCACCCCTTTTGGAGGAATTCGCGCCAAAAACCAATGGGCACAAGTTCACAAAGGGGCAAAGGCGCCCATATAGGGGGCAAGGGGGGGGGGCTTGAGCCCCCCTTAGAAATTAGAACTTTCTTGCTTTTAGTACTTTTTTCTTTGCAAAAATGTAAAAACATTTCCTCTCCAGCCATTAATGAATAAGTAATTAAAAACGTCAAATTTTAATGACTCTAATCTGTCCTGAAATCCACTTCCATAGGGAAAATATCCTGCTAAACCATGGTTAAAATATCTGAGCCCCCCCCCCTTACAATATTGCATATGGGCGCCCATGCATAGGGGCACATATGTGTACCAAATTTCGTTCGATTTCATGCGGTAGGTTTTGCTGTAGAGCGGCCACAAAAAACTGGTCACACACAGATGTGACACACACACACAGACAGACATTTTCCAAAAATAGTCGAAATGGACTCAGCACACCTCAAAATGTTCAAATCCGTCAAAATTCGAAAATTTGCACGAATCCAATACTTTCTTCTATATATTAGATATAGAAGAAAGTAAAAAGTGAATAGATGTTTATCATTTTAAATACATTTTTCTCAAAAATTCATATTGATTTTGTTTGTAGGCTGCAAAATAGTTTTTGCTGGGAATGAAGCAGAAATGAGAATGATTTACTAAACATCGGGTTTGGCACAACTAAGCAATCATTGGATTATTAAATGTCGGGTTGGTAATGCATCAGGTTTGAGTTCCTTCTGAAAAAAATGTCTGGGGTATTGGGGGGGGGGGGGGGGGGCAAACCTTTTGGGAAAAGCTAAATTAAACAAATAGATAAATCAGGTGTTAAAAGCAATTGAAAAAATACATTTTTTTTCCAAATTTCATGTTTTCAGATGTTATTATGTAGTCGAAACTTATGTTTCTAACTTAAAGTGAAGCCTGCAAAAAGCTGTGCTCAGCCCAGACCGTTACAATCATTTGATCAGACCAGTCTAATTCAAAAGTCAACATTGCTCTTTCGAGATCGATCAACAGTTTTTTTTGCAAGCTATGTTTTTTTTTTAGTATGCTTTTGTTTTCAAGTGCTAAAATAGTGTAAAAAAGCAGTGTTGTGGAGTCGGAGTTGGACTGATTTAGGAGATAAGGAGTCTTGAGTCGGAATTCAGAGATTAAAAATTCCAATAGTCGGAGTCGCAGTCATTTTCCCTCAATACCCGTAACACTGCAGTGATTCCCGGGTTGGAGTAGAACTGATTTTAGGATAAAGGAGTCAGAGTCGAATGCTCTAAAATTTCCGAAGTTGGAGTCGGCCATTTTTTGTCCGACTCCATAGATCTGCAAAAAAGGTCCATGTAGGGAAATTTTGGAATATAATTTACACGAGAAATTGGTGCAATTGATGTTAATCACTTTGATACTTAATAAACTTTCTTTATGGCATAATATCGTCGGCACCATGCCGAACTAACAAATGTGAAAATTGGCTCGTTTCAGGAGAGCCAAAACAATATTTTTGTCCATCAACGCATTTAGTTATTTTCAATTTTTATAGATAACTTTAAGTGTAAAACTTATTGTTTGAAGAAGTTGTAACCAGTTATTGCCCTTTTTGAGTACTACAGCAAACCATTGAATTTGAAAAAAGCGATTTTTCACTTTCTTTTGTTTTGCAAGTTTTGCATGGTGCTGACCATATTATCAAGTTTCTTTTTTTTTTTTTTTTGAATAAAAAACACACACACATTACTTTCGTTCTTTACATTCAAAAACTTAGAACCAGGGTTCTGGAGTTGGAGTCGGACTGACTTTGAGGTAAATAAGTCGGAGTCAGGAGTCGAAGGTTTAAAAATTCAAGAGTCAGAGCAAATCATTTTCCCTTAAAGTCTGCAACCCTGCTGTTCTTGTGGATTCTGAGTGGAAAGGCTCTAAAATTCCAGAAGTCGGAGTCGGTCATTTTTCTTCCGACTCCGTAGTCCTGCTTAGAACTACAAGTGACTATTCATTTCAATAATTTAAATTTTGCTCACTACATTTTAAATTTTTTTTCTATTTCAAACATGCTTCGGCGCACCTATTTCCCTCAAATAGCTGTGTTTTTCAAGACGATATTTTTAAAAAACTAGGAATGAAATATGTTGACGGCCCCTATTAAATTATGATTATTTATCTGATCAAAAGAAAGAAATAAAAAATCATGAATTTTTACTTTCTTCTATATCTAATATATAGAAGAAAGTATTGGATTCGTGCAAATTTTCGAATTTCGAATTTTGACGGATTCGAACATTTTGAGGTGTGCTGAGATCCATTTCGACTATTTTTGGAAAATGTCTGTGTGTGTGTGTGTGTGTGTGTGTGTGTGTGTGTGTGTGTGTGTGTATGTGTGTGTCACGTCTGTGTGTGACCAGTTTTTTTGTGGCCCCCCTCTACAGCAAAAACTACCGCATGAAATCGAACGAAATTTGGTACACATAAATGCCCCTATGTGAACTTGTGCCCATTGGTTTTTGGCGCGAATTCCTCCAAGGCGGGTGGAGCAATGGGACATTTTTTGAGTTACGCGTGCTTGCTATTCCTCAGGAAGTAACTGGTGGAATCAAACAAAATTTGGTCCATATGTTGCCATTAACAGGAACAGGTGCTGATTCAATTTTGGTGTCAATAACTCAAACGGGGTTGAGCTATAGAACGTTTTTTGTCGTCAATTGTGACTGCTGTATCTCAAGAAATAATGAACGGAATGAAAGAAAAATTTATCGGCAAGTAGTCCTTAGTGGGTATAAGAGCTGATTTTATTTTTGTGTCAACAGCTAAAAAAGGGGGTAGCGCAATCACCCGTTCTTTTTTTCCATTTTGAGTACCCTATCTCAAGAAGTAATGCTACGTTCTGGTTGAAATTTGGAATATATGTGAATCCATATGTAAACAGGCTTTGGTTCAATTTTGACGCTGATCGCGCCAAGAGGTGTTGATTTTTTTTTTTTTTTTGCGAATAAAAATAGCTTTATTAATGCAACAATAAGAAAGATAAATCGTAATAGATTGTCGTCTGCGTATTTCTCGTGATTTTAATTGTATGGAAATGATAGGAAATATTATCTCAATGATTTAAAATTTTTAACTGTTGCCCATCTTATGTTTGTTAACAAATAAAATATTTGTAATTAATTCAAGCAAGGCTTTTAAAATAACTTTCAATTTTCGCTCTTTGCTTTGCTTTCGTAATAATTCAGACATTGGGATGGTCGTCAAGTTTTTGCATGTGTAATTTTGTTTTTGTTGGGAATATTGCTTCCTCGTTAAGCATGGGGAGGGATCAGAATTATAAGAAAGATATAGAAGAAAGTTTCGTGATGGCCACAACATACTAGTTTTTTTACTGTTCAATTGCAAAATTTAATGCGGCCCAAATAGAAGCGGCCGGCCCACCGGGCGAAAGCGGGGCTGCCCGCTGGCTAAATCCACCACCAGCGAGGCCTAATCTTTGTAGAACTTTCATTACCACAGAGAATAATTAAAAACCCGTAAAAACTTGCACCTTTTCCAATGTTTTTAGTGCAAAATTTTTATTCCGTTTCCAGTTTCTATTTGTTATTAAATAAAATACTTGTAATTGGTTTAGCAAGCAAGGCTTTTCAAAAGATTTTCAATTTTTTCTCTTGATTCTGCTTTTGCACTAGCAAAACTAAGTGGTTGTTATTGTCTTCCCTTTTTCGTGCATTGCCAAGTTATCTCGGAAAAATAAAATAATGAAATAAAATATAAACAAATTTAATTTTATATGTGTTCTGACCCGCGAAGTTCATCTTAATATGAAGCTAGGCATCGGGCTCAAGTTTCTTTTAAATTTTTTTTAACTTAATATTATTTATTCTCTTCTTCTGCTTACTTAAGGTGTGGGGTTTCTATGCTCCCCAATAAATATTTTGAGAGCTAGTGGATAAGCACCACTATAACCCTTGAGCCCTTGGAGTTGACACCCCGAAAAGTTGTGTGTTTATATAATGTTTCATTACGAATGGGGGGGCGGAGGAACCCTCAATATCTTAATCGGTCACTAACCCCCATCACCTTAACGTTACCAAAAATGACCTACAATTGTGTTTTTGATACTTTAATTTTTAAACTTTTTCGGGGGTGCACCTCAATTCTCACTCAGTATAAAATACCATTACAGATCGACTAAAACATCGTTTAGTGAACTTCAATTTCTTAAGTTCTTTGGGAGTGAGCACCCAAACCCTTCTATCCATGAAATCACCGAAGATCATCTAAAATTGAGTTTCCAGAGCTAATTTCGAAAATTATCCGTGGGGGGGGGGGGGAACCCCCCCAATTTCTGTAAGTGAAGCATTACACTTACAACTAAATTCCTGTTGTTAAGTTTCTTTCTCTGCATGAAACTCTGTAGAGCACACATTTATAATGATTTTACATCATATTCAGATTTTTCGTTAAATTCTGTGATTCTCACAGTTCTAGTTTTTAAATCTTGCGATGACCCTGCGTTTTTACAAAAATTTAGTTTTCATGTTTTTCAATTTAGATTCGATTTTTTCCTACATATTTCATTTTATCTATTTTAAAATTTATATTTTTCTGCTTTGAATTTTTATGGGGAATTCGTGTGGTTAGACGCCTGATTTGTTTCTTTATCGCCTAAATGGGGGGAGGGGGATCTTTCAAGCTAAAAATTGGCTATGCCCCCTGTTGGGGGGGGGTACTTTTTTGGGGGGGAAGCCTTACACAGGGATGAGAGTGGTCAGAGAGCAAAAAGGAGGAAATCCAAAAAATTACGTAAAAGGGGATGATATCCAAAAAAATTTCGTGAAACGGATGATATCCAAAAACGCATCAAAATAGAACCTGGAAGCCATGATATCCAAAAATTCAACAAAAAAAATGGCTAATTTACCAGTTTTAAAGGTAATTACGTATTTAATTAAATATGAGTAATAATTTTGTACAATTTGCGGCATTGTACCATTTCTTGCAAGGGTGTTTATTCCTAAATAAATCTAAATTTTGAAAAAGGGGCAACAAATTTCTAACCCGAGTCCTTGAACAAAGGGTTGGGGGGAGCCAGAGTTCAATCTTGGCTGCATCACACAATAGTGTCAACTTTTCATATTTTTTTGGGGAAAAATACATTTTTTTCATTAAAAACATTTGAGTTTATAGTGTTAAACGAGTGAGAACATAAATTTTAAATTTAGATGTTTGTAAAGTAAAAATTTACAACAGAGAGAAAAATCTCAAATTTCTTAATGTGGTAGAACATACTTTTCATTGTAAGAATTAAAAATAAATAAATATATATGTGTATAAACGATTGGTTATCTTTTTCCTTGCATTGGAACCTAAAATTTGTTTTTGAAAACTTCCTAATACAATTTTGGAATAAAAAGAACAACTTACAGCTGCCTCATTTAATCATGAAATCTCAAAACTTTTAACAGGTTGTAAAACCTAAACCATTTGAGATTCACGATAAATATTTTTTACACTTTCTTAAATACACAAAAAAAGCAGCCATGCCAAGTTAAAAAAAAAAAAATTCGAGACTGTGGGTGCTAAGCCACATTTTTTGATTGAGTTTTGCACTTTTTCAAAAATAAATTAAAGAAAATAAAAATATTATTGAAATGATGAATAAAATAAGCAGATATAAGGTAGAAAAGAGTAAAAAAACCACCCAACAATAAAAATAATTGAAATACTTTCAGGATGCAAAAAGATTGAAATCTCAAACGAGGCATGCAACTTTCGGTGCAGCACGTGTTTGACGTCGTTGGCATGATTCCAAAACGTACGTTTTTGGCAGATATCGCGGAGGACGAAGATTCAAGGCGAAAAAATAGAACAAGTAAGAAATTGGAAACCGAAAATTTTAAAAAATCGTATTTTTTTTCCGATTTTTGAGAAAAATAAGGCTTGAAAGAGGCAAAAAAGGAGGAAAGGTTTTAAAAGCCAACAGAAAAAGCCGGAATTCCGGCAAAAGCCGGAAAAATCTCATTCCTGCTTACATCAATATTCTATTTTTGTCATATACAGTATAGTACCGTTCATACGATTTTGAAGGGACAGTATGAAAAGAGAGTATAAATAAAAAAAAACATATGTTAATGTGTATTCGATTCTGCAGGAATCAATTTGAAACACGTGTAATCGATAAAAACATTTTAAAGTGAAATGTATAAACGAAGTCCCACTGTATATATATAATGACTTGCATATGATATTCAGCTGATTAGTCACTGTTGGGTTGCTTAACAAGTAATGACGTCGGAACTCACTCCAAGATAAATCTAGTTTATTACTGAATAGGATTTCATTTCAGTCGTGGGACAGCGTTGCTTCAATTCTGGATTGCTTAGTTTTAACGCTGTACCTTAAAAATTACATTGAATATTAACTTGGACACTTCTACAAGAACCTCAAAAGTACACTTCCAAGACATCCCCATCAGGAGACGTTGGATCGGTATTGTAAATAAGGCCTATACTAAACAATGTCACGTTTTACTAGTGCACTTCATTTTTATGAGCTTTTTAACTCCTAATTCTAGACTACACTCTCATATAACTAAGGAAAATATTAAAAAATGCTCCTCTTATTTACAGCAAATCTGCATTTCAAACGAATCCTTTTTTGTATATTTTATAAAGTTATTATGTTGGTCAAAGTTAATATTGTTTCACACAAAATTCTCACTTTGATGATGCTGGCTAGATAATTTGTTTCAGACAGAAAAATTGAAAATCAATATTTTATTTTCATTCAAGAGTAGCACATTTAACACTAGAAAAGACGGAAGCGGTCATTTTGACCGCAAACGATTTTCAAATGCTCATATTTGCTGCGTTTAATTTTCAAACTCTTTTTCCTTCATTGACTTTTCCTAACTATTTATTAAGATCTTACAACAGTATATTTTTTTTTCTTTAGGATTATCATTATAGTTGCTATAAATGTTTATACCTAGAAAGACTGACTACGGTCATTTTGACCGCTAAGTGAACCTTTCTTTATGCATCCGTTTTCTTCTTTTTTCTCTTATCAGTTGTGTGTACTATGGACTATTGTTAGTTGCCAGGGTGAGTAATGTTCTTTTGAGCTTGAGTAGTACCTGCTGGTCAGGTTTGATTCTTTGAACTGTTACGAAAATGCAAAACATCTGCTGGTTGCATGGTTTCAGTTTTCTGCTATCTGCACAGGGGGCAAAGTTGAGAAAGGTAAATTTGAAAAGCATGTGATTGGACACGTTAAATTACTTTGAGTCTAAAAAGAAGTAAATATAAACTGGTAAATTCCAAAAATGTTTGCTGGAATTCTTTTGTGCACCAAAGCATGTGCTTTGCTTGAAGCATTGACGTTTATTTTCTTTGATGATAATGAAGTGCTCAGTCACATAATTATCTTCATGATGTCGAGAAGAACCATTGACAAGCAAAACTTTTAGGAGCATTAATTTCTGAAACTGCTGCAGATTTATTTAAAACAGATTATGGTTCGAATGAACAGTCTGACTTATCTGAAGAGAAATATATTCCTAGCGATGATAATAGTTTGCTTTCATGAGATTATTACAAATATTTTCCGGGGCCTAGATTTGCAGAAAAGGATTGTTCTTCTGAGTTAGAATCCAAAGAAACCTCACTAATACAAACTGATGATCAATATATAAAAAGCAGTGAAAGAAAAGGGAAAAAGGGCCCGACGCCGAAAAAAAGGGGAAAATTTCAAAAACATAAAAATCAAATATTTCTCTAATTTCCTCCTAGTCACCTCCACTGATCAATTTTGCTGCATGTAAATAAGTATCTACCTCAGGAAAAAGATTAAAATTGTGTGAAATTAAACTATGCGGAAATAAATCTACCACTAATTGCCAAAAAAAAAAAAAAAAAACTGTTAATGGCTATATACAGCTGACCTGATAACATAAGTATTTCGAAATACTGTAAAAGATAGTAATGTACGGTATCTTGCGTTATTTAGATATTTTTACACCAAACTTATGCATGGTTGATTATAGTACTTGTTAGTTATTACATGCTAAGAAAATTTCCTCTTTTTTGCACAAATTTGTTCTTTCTCAATGCCAATTGTGTAAAGCATGTATTTGACTTGATCGAACATAAAATTAAAAAAAAGCTATCTGAGACTTATTTGCAGACTATATTACGATTAAATTGTTAAATCAAATTCTGACACATTAAAACAAATCTTTTCTATGGTTAAAAATCCCGAAAGGAGGAAATTTCTAATCTTTTCAGTATGGCGGTCAAAGTGACCGCTGCTAGTCTTTCTAGGTATACTCAAAACGCCGTCTTTCTAGTGTTAATGTCCGAGGGAAAATATAAGGTTTATGTTCCTGATCTCCATCTGCGACTTGATTAATAAACAAAACATATTTAGTTTGAATACATGAATATAAATTGATGGGGAATGACAAAAGCATGGAGAGATGAGGAATGACAAGATAGAAAATTACACATTTAGCACACTTACCCAAAATGAAAAGATATTAATGAAATTAAACAACATTTATTAGGGGATCCACTATTGAGAAATGAAAAATATTCCACAAACATATAAACAACTTACCTTGAGATAATAATTTCCTAAATTTTTGTGTAGCAAATAACTGCTGTTGGACATCATCATTGTATAAAGCAGCAACAATTTCCTGCGTGATACCAACCTAAACAAACAAAAAATTAATTTTTATATTGTTAATCTTTAATGTTGTATAATCAACATCAGATTAGAGCTGGTCAACTGAAGGGATATTATGGGTGAACAGCACAACAGATCAGCGCCAAAGAGCAGGCACAAAACATGATTTTTCACATCCGAAAAAATGTATTTCCACTCTAGCAAATTTAAAAATTTTAATAATTCTGGCACAAAATGTATTTAAAAATTAACAAAATTTACATTCCGATGCTAGTGTTTATTTTAAAAGTTTTTAATGTTCAGTATCCCACATGAAAATACTAATTTTTTGTTAGAACTAGCTGTAAGATCATTTAATTTTCCTGCACACCAAAGAAATATTAGCCATTTTTCTCACTAAAACTGTCATACATTCACAGAACAGAATTAGTACATCAATATTATTCACAGAATGTAGACCAATGAAATATGAATGAGTAACACATTCCTGATGTAACAAACGTGAAATTGTTAGGAGGGTTTTAAGTCTATGGACCTTAACCAATAAGAAATTTAAGAAAAAATAATATAAGAGATGGTGGGAAAATTACCAGCGTACATTGCACAATGACACCTAGTGATGCTCGCTGAGAAAAGCGGGACAATTCCGGTGACCGGTCTACAATGTCTTAATGTGATATTGAAATGTTTAAATAAAATTTTAATTAAGTAAAAAAACAATATCAATTCTACCAAGGAAAAAAATGTTGAAAATTTAACAAAAATCACTTTTTCAAAATAAAAGGTTGAACGTCTTTTGGGATAATTTGGATAATCTTTGGTGCTTTGTGAACAAAGAACTCATTGGCTAATTTTTCAAATAGATTGAAACTTAAGAAACTTAAAGAATATATTTCTGTTTAAAAAAATGAAATTCATATGTATTTAAGGGCGCCCATATAGGGGGCAGGGGGGGGGGCTTGAGTCCCTCCCCTTTAAAATTAAAACTTCCTTGCTTTTAGTACTTTTTTCTTTGCAAAAATGTAAAAACATTTCTCCAGCCATTAATGAATAAGTTATTAAAAATGCCAAATTTTAATGACTCTAATCTGTCCTGAAATCTGCTTCCATGTTTCAACTCTAAGATTGAAGGCAAGGCATTTTCAGTAAGTTACCGCCCTATAGCCAGGACTAAGGCAGAAATACATGAAATACACTGCCAGCTTAGTCATTCCAGCCAAGGACTGCAGTTTCGTTCTTATTAGCACTCATCAGCCCGGCATAAGAAGTGACCGAGCTGGTTGAACCGAACCATTGCTTCGGTCACTCATCTGGTCTGTGCTAATTCTATATTAGTTACCAGTTAGTTTGGCACTCTTGGCTTCCTTAAGAGGTTCTCCACCTCCAGCTCATTCACTTCCTATGCCGGGCTGATGAGTGCTAATAAGCACGAAACTGCAGTCCTCGGCTGGAATGATTGAGCTGGCAGTGTATTTCATGAATCTAACAAATGATGATTAAACTATCTTAAATACTCTGTAATAAGTCAAAATGGTAATAATTATTTATGAAATTTTAAGCATTTGGATAGCTGTTTTTCTCCTGAGTAATCAATATCAACAGGCAATAAATACCTCATACGGTATTGACTAGTTCTTGTAGGTCTAATAATGCTATTTTAGAAGAGGAACTGATTCCATTTAAGAGGTTTTTTTTTTCTTCTTCACATTTGCCCTTTCTTCGAGGAGGAAATGATTCAGTTATAATACATTTCTTCAGACTCCCGGAGATGATCGATTTTCTAATATCAATCACAGTAGTATTTTTTACAGCTATAGATGCGTGACTATTAAGTACAATTATCTCTCTTTTCTTTACTAACTTCCTAGGAGTTATTTTCTAAATAGCATACTAAAATGAACGAATGCAAAATGTAACTTTCCCTTCTCGGAGAAAGAATCTGAAGATTTGTTCAATAATCATAATTTTCATCTAAACCAGTTCTAAGCAATCAAAACTGACATCCAGATCAAATTAAGACAGATATAACAGATTAATGGGACCTGCTGGAAGTCTGCAAAAATAGCTTTGTCCCAATTAATTCGAACAGTACTGCATGTTGCTGGGCTAAAAGTCTCGGGGGCAATTTACGAGCAAAAACTTGAAATGAGGAGAAAGAGAGTTCAAGTTTTAAACCAGGGTTTGCCGATATATATATATATATCGGCCAATATACATCGTGATATATATCACAATATATATCCAATATTTATTTTGAAAATATCATGATATTTTCAATACTTATTTTTTCAACTATGGTATTTTCAACATAAAAATTATGTCAACCACAGTAATATTGTTCATTTACTATTCAAAATAACCAAAATGTACTATATTTTTATGATGCATTAATACATCATTAATATAACAAAGTAATATAATATTCCTTTTTTATTTCATTTCCGTAAAAGTATTAGTAATGTAACAATTTTAATTCATATTACAAGTGCCTAATTAACAATTAAACATTAGTCAGAAAAAAAGAAAGTGTCTTATGACTGTGCGCTGACTAATGCATATTTTTTATGTCTGAATCGTATAACTGTAAAAGTAGCTAACAGAAGAAAAAAGAGTAAAACAGCTAAAGCTAAATTAACTCAATTAAAATTGATAAAAATGTTGAATGAAATATTAGATATAAATAATGAAAGAAATGTAATTTTAAGTCTACATATTGTAAAAACAGTATGAGAAAAAAAATAGTGATTTGAGGATGCATTTATTATTTTAAAGACTTCAGTTTGTGCTGATTGAAAATATCAGATATATACATACTTGCCAACCTTCGAAGAAGAAAAAAAACAGGAGATTCCACTAGAGGCATATAGGTGATTCACTAGCGACATATCTTCACAACAGAATGATTAAATTATGCTTTTTAATAACATAAATACTAAATTTAAAGTGAAATGGGGATTTTTTGCAGATGTAAGCTAATTGGTAGTAGCGAAAAATAAACTGAAAAGGAAAAACAAAATAATAAGGTGGGAATTTGCTTAAAGTTTCGTACATTCCCCAGTCTCCACCATAAAAGTAGCTACAAAAAACTTAATTTCTAAAATCCGAAAAAAAAAATCAATATATAATGAAAATAAAATATAAAATAAGTAGGTATAGGGTAGCACATGTTAAAATAACTTCACTCTTTCAAAATAATTGAAATATTTTCAAGATGCAAAAAGATTGAAATCGGCTGCAATTTTCGGCAAAGCACGTGCTTCGTTGAACATACAATGAGAAAAGCTTCCAAAAAACTATTTTTTACTAAATGAGTTATTACTTGGAAAAATTCTTATTCTCTGACATTGGTAGAATAGAAAAAGGCGCCATCTACTGTGAAGAAAGTGAAACTTTTTGATGATTGACTGAAAAAACTGCAAAACCGAGAGAAAATCTTAAAAAACGGGAAATCGGGTGATGGAAGCAAAAAACGGGAGTCTCCCATTAAAAAGAGTAGAGTTGGCAAGTATGTATATATCAAAATATCGGATATTTTCGAAAATATCACAATATTTTCGAAGCCTGTTTTAAACACAATCATAACACAAGCACAAGTGGAAATTTCAAAGAAAAACTATTAGATATCAAATGTTAATATTAGACTGATAATTGACTTTAAATCTAAAACCTGCACGGCATAAATACTGAAAATGGTCAATAACTTTATTTAAATAAAGGATCCCCCCCCCCCCCAAAAAAAGAAAGAGGTTTAAGAAGAAAAAATTGCATACCTGTGGTGTTTGAGAAGGACAATCATCTTGCATCATGGAACTGGACACTTCTCCATCCTGACCATTTTCGCCAGGAGAGTTCAGATTGCGTCTTTTATACAACTAAAAGTTTAAAAAAGAAATACTTCTTTAAAAATGTAAAATGAGTATTATTCAACTATACATATATATACTAGAGGACCCGATAGACGTTGTTCTGTTCAGACTTTGTAAATTGAAAAGTTAAAAAATCTCAATAAATTATTAAGTGTTTGAACAGTTCTGTTGAAAAAAAAAAGTTTTAAGCTGCTATGGTGTCAGAATGCGTATATTTATTACAACTTGATTTATCTAATGCTCACTGAGCAGTTGTTTTATTAACTATTTTTTCTCCTGTCCTTGATGGTTTGTCCCTTCAGCCACACTCAAAAGATAAAAAGCGTCCTCAGATATTAAGTGTAAAAATTTAACTACCCATCTAGAACAAACAGGAAATCCTGTAGCAACATCCCCCATATGAAAAAGAATAAAACAATCGAAAGGATATCGTTTAGAAAAATGATAAAGGTAAAAACAGTTATCTGAATGAGCGAAAATCACTCACCCCCCTCACCCCCTGATGTAAAATAAACATTTTTCAACTAAAATGACTAAAAACTCTTTAAAAACAAAAAACAATTACTTGCAATTTGAAATATTTCGCCAAATAAATAAAAAATACAGTAAATTACATTAACAGTAGCTTTAAAATGTAAACAAATGATCACACAACTTTATTGTTTATAGCCAAAGTCACCAAGCCACCATGTTACTGTAATCCAGTCGATCAGTCAGCGAAGCCAACTCCAACCGATTAGCGGTCCGATATTTTGAACGAAAACTTTTTAAACTTCATATATTGCCTAATTTGTTCTTTCCACCAAAGATAAAGATCTTCTACTGCACTGATCTTTTGTGTACAAAACTACCCTGTTGTATTTTATCTGGACGAAAATAAAATTTGTTTCGTTTTTAAATTCCATTATATGTAAAAATATTACATTATATCATCACTTATTGGAAAAAAAAAATGAATATAGATTCAAATTGAGGCAGTGAGAAGCAAAGGGGTGTGAGTGAACATTTTCAAGTTCTGAGTAAAATGACTTTAAAGATAACATTTTTGGTAGGTTTTCATGGAATTTTTTTTCTAAATCATGCTGTACAGCAGCACTTACCAGGGCTACTAGCACTATCTTTTGCCTCAAGACAGAGGAGAGGTTCCCCTATTATTTATACTGGTTATCTCTTTTTTTTTTTTTGCCAGTTACATCCCTTTGCTTCTCACTGCCTCAATAGGGAAGTTGCAACCTATTAAATGTTCATATTTTGGCTATTGGATATTGTTAATTGACCCTCAAAACTAAAAAATTCACCATCGCCGAATTTTAAAACACCATGGTTGATTTTTAACGAATTTTTAAAAATCCACGCGCAAAAGTGCGCGCTTCTGAAACGTCACTAGCCTACGTCACAGGGCGCGAATGGGCAGCCTTCCGCCGAAGATCCCTTGTTTTCGCTACGGACATTTTGAGCGCGCTGATATTTTTATTTTTTAGAAATTCAATAATCCTTTTGAACACACTATGGAGACCGGATTCGTTAAAGCACAATCGAAATAATCTTCCTCATGTAACATCAATGAGGATATTCGAATATTTCCGAGAGGATGAGAGGTTTTTAATGTTCCAGAAACGCGAGGAGTTAAATGCCAGGAGATAAGCCTTTTACGTTTCGTCTTCGAAGTCGAATGCGTGACTTTCCGCTTCTCCCCTACCGGAAGGCGCATGTCGTCACTTCCTATGCCATCTGACGTCACAGGCGCTAGAACTTTAAAAATTAATTTAAAAAAAACTACTAATTGTATCGCAAAAATTTTTTCACCTGTGATGTTCATACATGTTACTCCATCATATAAAAGTAAAATTGAAAAATCGAAAACTTCCCTATTTAACTCATACATTAAAATAAAACACTATTCAAAATACTTTTATTCATTAAATTAAAAATTAATCACAATAGCAAAAATTTCTTTTTTAAACATTTTTACGTTTTATATTATTTTTTGTTAACCATACTATGCCAAATCTTTAACATTCAAATTGGAACTAATTCAATGCACACAATACTGATAGGAGAGAAATGGAAAATTATAATGTAGAAAATCTATTACTTTCATTATTAAAATGTGTATAGGTTTAAAAAAAGTAAATTTATCTACTTCAGTTTCTCTCTTTTGTTTCCTTAACTGAACACCTTCTTCTTCTCTTCTCCTTCTCAGTTCTTGAGCATCTAACCCAGCATTTTTGTACCGAAATCGATGAGCAGACATCCTGATCTGAAAAGTCAAGGTCATGTCAAGAGAATTTAGTGAAAAATGTTACATAAATTTTAAGCTAAAAATTAGAATGCAGGCACAATAGCAAAATTTACATTGAATATTATTAAGTTGAACGCATTGTATGAAGGCATTAAGAAACATCTAAAATGCTGTTGTAAATAAATACGTAAATTACTAGGAATTTTTTTACATTGAAAAAAAAAATTCCAAAAAATATCTGAACACATGCATGAAATTATTATGTTTTTTTGTGTGATCATGGTTTCTCGCACTTTCATTTTCAGTAAAACTCCAAGTTCGGACAGTAGCAAAACAAAATTATTGTCCGCATTTGAGGGGTGTCCGTAGGACAGGTGGGTTTATTAATATTACTTGCCTTGGTATCAGGGAATTAAAAATTGTCCGCAAAAGAGGGGTGTCCATTAGGAGGGGTTTTACTGTACTATCATTCTTGAAAATGTATTCTATTATCTTTAAAATGCAATCGTCTCAGCCAGCTCAATGTGATTACTTTGGGTCATTCCATATCAAATCAACCAATAAAAAATAAATTTTGAAGGTCAATGTTTTGGATTGTTATGATTTTTTGTCTGTTTATTATACTTACCTTCAGGATGAAAAAACTGAAGTTTCAAATTTTTTCAACAATTCTTTGCAAAGTTATGCGTTTTTTAAATTTTGGAGGAGTCCTAAATTTTGCGTTGATTAAAAACTTAAGAGGGCTGTTATTAGAGTACTATTTGACTTAGAAGTCAACAATTGGTGCTGTTTTGTTCAGTCTTTTATAAGGTTTTCAAAAATATATAGCAAAGCTTAGTTGCTAAAAAAATGTTTTTTAATAAAAAAGTTATATTTTAATTTGTAAAAATTCAAAATCAAAATTTTTAATTTTCTTGAAAAAAATAGATGTTACTTAGCCTTCTGTTAGCAACATTTACTCAAAATTTCAAGATGGCATTCTTTTGGTATCATGCAGAAAAAAAATATTTCCTCTTTCAACAGTTGCTTAAATTCTAGTTATAAAAAACACCTTATCTGTTTAAGAGTAATTCAAGTATAAACCATAGCTATTGCATGAAAAAACAAGTACTTTGCAATTACAAGCATTTACAACAACAAGTACAAGCAATTTTTTTGATGAAAAAGTTTATTAATTGAAAAAATAATTAATTAAATTTTGAAATTTTTCATTTAAAAAATTGATTTACTGAACCTTTTTTAAGCACTATTTTAATAACAAATTTACTGTGCTTTTATCCTATATATATAAATACATAGGGTTATTTGGTTTAAACCAAAATGCTTTTTTTTTTGTACAGCCAAATCTCCCCCCCCCCCCACACACACACACAAATGTTTTCATGCATTTTCATTTTATTGTAAAATGCAAAATTCAATTCATGCAAAGTTACCAGCAAAGCTTTAGAGATAAAGACCAAATTAAAAAAATTATCAAAACTATTATTATTTTTTTAATATGCTGCAAGTATTCCAATTCTCCCCCTCCCCATGTTTCCAATTAATGCAACTTAGGTACATAAATGCACAAAGCAGACAAACTAAGTTTTTAAACATTACATGGAGCAAAACCCAACTAGATTACTGTCATTATTCTCCCCCTCCCCCTACCATCTTTTACATTTGAAAATATCCCAAAAAGCATATTTCAGCCAAAACTTCATCCTACTACTTAATTTGCTTGCTTGGTTACTTAAAATTTATAGAGATACATCATGCATCACGGATTGGTAGTATATATGAATCTTAACTCTAAATAATTTTTAAATAATGAGAGAAAAAAATAACTAAAGAAACCTTAGAGTACTTTGAAGGCATAAATGGCTCTAACACCCTCGCACTTGTCGGCATTACTATGCTTCATCCACAATACAGTCAGAACAAGGGGGGAAAAAATGCATAAATTTTGAAACATACAATATGCATGAAACTCTGTGCGCTTAAAAGTAAAATTTAATGCCAAATTTTCACCTTTCAAAGAAATTTTTTTGATCATTATTTGGATTTGAACAGTCAAAAAAAAAATTAGTGTTAGAAAATACTTCAGAACTTGTCTTTTCATTTGAAGTTTTCATTAAAATATTTTTTAAATAGTTTAGATAAAGAAATTATTTTGCCAAATGTATGAAACCAGGAGAAATTAAGTCTGTAATGAACCACATAAATGATTTTCTTAAAACCTATTCTTCCTATTAGTATGAGTGTTGTCATTGATACGTAAGGTAATTATTACATGATCTACAACTTTATTTAGCTTTAAACAAAATATTTGTTCATCTTTTGGTTTTATAGTATTTAATATATATCAGACTTGTGATTCATTTGTAGATACTGCAAAATCATTTCCACTTACACAAATTATGCTTAAGGATGAAAAAATATTTCACAAGTTTTCATTCCTGGTTAACTACAATTAATCATGTCTTAATTCTGATAATTCTCAACTACTTAAGAAATAAATGAGTAAACTTTACAAATTACAAAAATAATAATAATACATAAAGTTATCAACTCTGGGGTGGCGATCCCATTACCCCCACCCATGGAATGAAACCCCATTCACAGAGAACAAAAGACTCTATTAAAAAAACACCCCCTTAAATATCTTAATGGCACCTTATTCACCACGCCCCCCCCACCCCCACACACACTTGGGTGATGAATCTGGTCAAGCTAGAATGAATTGTTACGTGAATGAAGAATATGTGAATGAGTATTTTTTTTCCTTATGATACCACAAAAATGCCATCATGAAATTTTGCATAAATGTTACAAAAATAAGACTAAATAAAATAAATATTTTTCAAAAAAATTTAAAATTTCGATTTTGAGTTTTTTTGAAATTTCAAAATTTTTTCATAAAAAAAATTTAAAAAAATAAAAGGTAGAGTACCTAGGTCATATCACATATTTTATAAAACCTCATTAAATACTGAACAAAACAGTACCAGTTTCAGCTCTTTAAGTAAAATAGATTTTTAATTATGGCATTTTTAAGATTACTCAGTAATGCAAAATTCGTGACTTCGTCAAAACTTTAAAAATTTATAACTCAACAACAAATGATCAAAAAAATCCAAAACTTGGTATATTTTCGCTGTTGTGCTAATACTCCATTTGAGCCAAAAAACAGCAAAATCCGAAGACATGAGGTTTTGGCTATTGGTTGATTTGATGTGGAATTACCCCTTTGGAAAACAAAGATTTTGATAAAAATAAACAAATGACAAAACAAGAAAAGTTTACCAATCTAAGCTAGATAACCAATAAAATGAAAAACTTATATTTATCTGCTGTATCATATCCATTAAAGATGGGAAATATTTATATTTTTTAAATCAATTTTTCTGCAATCTGAGTGTTTTGTCAGCAGTATTTATTTTCATTATTGTTATATCACTAACAATATTTTAGAAAACAATGCAAGTTTTTTTTTTTAGAATTTATAAGTGCCTAACTTTAGTTTAACAAGTGTCAAAAAATATCAATTACTAGATTGCTGGGAATGTGCGTGAGTGAGTATACACCTCTATTTTTTTGAGGCATTAAAAAGACATTGAATACTTAACCAGGGTGAAGTTGTGCACACAAGATTGTTATTTCTTCATTTAATATGTCATCTATCACATTTACTCATATTAATGCCCTTAATGTAACAAAAATCAGTAGAATATATATGAATGAAATCAAATTTTATTTATAATATAAACTTCACAAGAAAAGTGTTTGATAAAACAGTAAAGGTTGGGTTATGGCCCTGGGTTTGGGGCCAATCCTTCCCCACATCCACAAGAACCATTTTATTTCAACACAATATTGTCATTGGGGCATTCCAAGGTATTTTTGACATTTATGTAGAGTCCGTAACGTGACCTTTTTTGCCATAACTTTTTAATTTACTGTTTGATTAGCATATTATTTTATTTTGATCTTTTCCTACCAACACACCAGCTCAAATTAAAATAATTTGCAAATCAAACGGTAAATTAAAAAGTTATGGCAAAAAAAGGTCATGATACGGACTCTACATAATGTCAAAAATACCGTGGAATGCCCCCATTCCTATTATAATAGAAATTTCACAATACATCTAAGGGCTGTTATGATCCTTCCCACCAGAAGGCTGACCAGGCTGAGCTAGTGTGAATTCCCTGTTAAAAACCTTTTAAAACTACTTTTCGGCAGAAAACAGGCTGTTTTTGTTTTGAGTAATCTCCCAATATTAGCAACTTGTCACACAATGTTCATGCTTGTTTCTTTTTTTTTTTTTTTTTTTTTTTAAATTTATTGCATTGCAGCAATTGCAAATCACTTGAAGAGAAATCTAAACCATCTCAAAAGTGCATTTAATTTTAAGAAGCTTTGCATCAGAAAATAAGGATAATATAAGGAATTTTGAAACGATGAAGAGGCAATTATGTAAAACAGCAAGGAGGAGGGGAAACGAATTACAATGTTGCAGGTAAAATGAAAAATTTTTCATACCAGCAATCGTGTACAAGCGGAGTTGACAAAAATATTTCAGTTGAAAAAAAAAGAAAATTCGCGAAGGACATAACTAAACAAGTTTAATCTAGGAAACAAAAATGAAATATTTTCTGACTTTAAAATCATTTTTAATGCGATGTATAGAGTAGTCATCTCGAAACACCATTTGACGATAAAAATTGCTTTGCTAAATAAATGCTCCGAATACTTTCCGCGGAGTTTTCAATCAAAAAAAAAAAAAAGTCAAACAAGTGAGCAAGTCACTGTTTAAAGTTTTTTGAAAAGTTAAAACTATGAAACATAATGAATCATTATTTCTTACAAAAATCTCTATGAAGCAAAAAGTAATGCCGCAATTTTCTGAATTTGACACGTGACACACAAAGCACTGCGTAATTAGGAAAACACTGTTTGTTGCAAACTAATTGAACTAAAGGGCGATTTAATAATGTATTTAGAAGCGATAAAATAAAATACTAACAAAATTTCACGTAAACAAACTTCGTCGCAATCACGTTACAAGTTCAGAATTCTCTCAAAAATCAATGAGCATAAATGTAGAGGTAACAACCTGAAATCTTTTTAACCTTGACTGAAAGCTAAACTCTTTAACAAAACAGTAAACACAGAAAAATAATTAACATACCTAGGTTTCACAAATTTACAAATATCTTTCAGGATTCTTGATCACCACTAGCAAAATTGCTAATCGGTAACCCTAACGCAGGACCGATTATGATTGAGTAAAAAAAAATTTACCCGTCCGAAGAGTTGTAACGTGATAAATTAAAAATTAATTTAATTTTATAAATTCTTTTATGCTACTTTTTAAATTTCTATTTGGTTATAACTTTATGCTACGTGAAATGCTAGGAGAGCAGCACACAAGATGGCGGCGCCCAGTATGGACATGGCCTGTGATGATATATCTGCTTTTAAAGTAAGTTGTCACAATAATGCTGTGAAATTTCAATCTTTTCCATAATATTTCTGTAAATTGTATGATTACTTATGTAAACTGATAAAAATGCGTTTAAAGTAAGGGCTAAGAAATTAGGGTCCTTGAATTAGTTGCTACCGGCACGATTTGATTGATTGCTATCATCAGCTGTCTTTGAAAAAAAAAACAAGTTATTTTATTAATTTATTTTTTAAGTAACTATATTTGAAGCCGCTTCGTTTTAGAAATTTGTATTTCTGAATTATATTACTAGTTATATAACTAACATTAACTACATAACTACAAATTACCAGTTGTCTTAAATATTGGATAAATATTGCTGTTTTTTGTAGTAAGTTACCGCCCTAAAGCCAGGGCCAAGGCAGAAATACTTAAATACACCGCCAGCTCAGTTATTCCATCCGAGGACTGTAGTTTCGTGCTTTTTAGCACTCATCAGCCCAGAATAGGAATCACATGAGCTGGAGGCCATGATTTTTCGCCTCCAGCTCATGTGATTCCTATTCCGTACTGATGAGTGCTAAAAATCATGAAACTGCAGTCCTCGGATGGAATAACTGAGCTTGCGGTGTATTTTAGGTAAATATTGCTGTAGATGAGAAATAAACATTTTTATCTCTGTACAGAACCAATAAAAGGTATTACCAGGGTTGCCAGTTGAGAAGAAGCACGTAGCTAAAACTTTGGCCCTAAAATGAGAGAGAGAATAACTCTTGGCTTTTGTTTTTATGACCATAAATTGAGGCAGAGAGAAGCAAAGGGATGTAAGAGCCAAAGTTAAAAATTTGGAGGCGATCAGTACAAATAGTAGGAGAACCTCTCCTCTGTTTTATTGCAAGAGATGGTACTAGTAGCTCTGATGTGTGCAGGCCCGTGTCTAGGTTTTCATAAAGAGACGGGTTTTAAAGCGGGGTGGGGGAGTAAGAGTTCAATTCACTACCAGCTTTGGGTTTATGTTAAACTAGTGGCACCCGCACGGCTTCGCCCGTAATAGAAAAATTAAAGGTCTTTTGGTTCGCTTGTATATTTACAAATAATGTATGGCGAATTTTCTCGCCAATTGGCTTGTACCGACGTTACAGTTCTACGTTATGATAATTTCGTATCTCGCCAATTGGCTTGTGCCCATGTTACGATTCCACGTTATGATAATTTCGTAATTTATCATAGTTTTTTTTCTTAAAATTGGAATAGAAAAAGAACCACATCGAATTTTCGAAAAATCGCTTCGAGGTGCACACCCTCATGCTACATACTAACTTTGTGCCAAATTTCATGAAAATCGGCCGAACGGTTTAGGCGCTATGCATGTCACAGACATCCTACAGACATCCAGACATCCTCCGGACAGAGAGACTTTCCTCTTCATTATTAGTAAAGAAGATGATCATTTTTCAACAAAACTACATAAAATTTTTTTTACAAATATTAAAACCTAATTTTTTAAAAATCAAAAACCAAAAAGTGCCGGAAATTTTATCTCACAAAAGTCTTTGTACACTTTAAAAAATGTCTATATATTATTGAATAATCTAACTTTTTATTAAGTTACTAGTGGTACCCTCACGGCTGTGCCCGTAATAGAAAAATCAAAAGGTCTTTTGGTTCGCCTGTATATTTACAAATAATGTATGGTGAATTTTCTCGCCAGTTGGCTTGTACCGACATTACGGTTCCACGTTATGATAATTTCGTATCTCGCCAATTGGCTTGTGCCCATGTTACTGTTCCACGTTACGATAATTTCGTAATTTATGATAGTTTTTTTCTTAAAATTGGAATAAAAAAAGAACCACATCGAATTTTCGAAAAATCGCTTCGAGGTGCACACCCCCATGCTACATACTAACTTTGTGCCAAATTTCATGAAAATCGGCTGAACGGTTTAAGCGCTATGCGCGTCACAGACATCCTACGGACATCCTACATACATCCAGACATCCTCCGGACAGAGAGACTTTCTGCTTTATTATTAGTAAAGATTACTAATCCCAGCATGGCATTTATAGACCTGTAAGGACTACTGTACCATCCCCCACCCCCGCCCCAGAAGAATATTTTTGGCTGCGCAAATAGCAGCAGTATTCCTTCATTTTACATCTTCTTTTCAATCTAACCTTGTTTGTTTCTTTTTAAATCAAACCTATTTATGTTTATTACGCAGTGTATAGCAATTAGTATTAAAAACTGGCCACAGATTTTTTTATAATGTAACACATACATTAGGTTTCATATTCTGGAATAATGCTTAATAAACTAAACAAGAAAGAGCTTATGGTAGATGCAAATTACATTACTAAATACAATCAATGCATCTTTATAGCTGCAACATATACCGCATTCATCATAACCTTTTAAAGCAATATTAACGCTGTTAATGCTTTGTGTTGACAAATCATTCAGTGGTTTAGCCATAATAGTTTTTCCAAAATGTTATTTCAGCTGGTAAAGCTCTAACATTACAGAAAAACTACAGAGAAAAAGGGTTTTTTGAAGCGTTGAACACAAACTTTCACATTACAGCTATAAAAGTCAGTTATAAATTTTCTTTTGGTTGATTATTTTTTCCCCAATGAGAGGGGTTTAACCCCTAAAACCCTCCCCTTGGACACGGCTATGGATGTGTGTATGAGTTAGAAAAAAAATGCAGCAAACGCCTACCTAGGATCTGAACTTTGAACGTGTTTTATTTGAAACTTTAAGATGTCCACTTAAATCCCTTTGCTTCTCAGTGCTACAAAACTGCATTCAGGCCAGTGAACTTCCACCTGCGGCCCGTGGACCGTTTGCGGCACGCTGTGAAGTTGTTCCGTTTGCAGTATTGAAAAATCCTTGTTACACTGTTATCGTTTTAGCTATATTTTAAACGAGCAAAGCCGTGCGGGTACAGCTAGTTTCTTTATAAAAGATCTTTAAATAAAATTCGAAAAAATTTTAAATTGTATTCTCCGCCAACATAGGGTGAGAAAAACAACAGTCATATTATATCATAACTAGTGGCACCCGCACGGCTTCGCCCGTAATAGAAAAATTAAAGGTCTTTTGGTTCGCTTGTATATTTACAAATAATGTATGGTGAATTTTCTCGCCAATTGGCTTGTACCGACGTTACAGTTCCACGTTATGATAATTTCGTAATTTATGATAGTTTTTTTCTTAAAATTGGAATAAAAAAAGAACCACATCGAATTTTCGAAAAATCGCTTCGAGGTGCACACCCCCATGCTACATACTAACTTTGTGCCAAATTTCATGAAGATCGGCCGAACGGTTTAGGCGCTATGCGCGTCACAGACATCCTACAGACATCCAGACATCCTCCGGACAGAGAGACATTCAGCTTTATTACAGTCGACGCTCGATATAACGACCATCTCCGTCCCAGAGAAAAAGGTCTTTATAACGAGTGGTCGTTATAAGAGGTATAAATTTAAAAAATGTACACTGTCATTATGCATGCTCAAGTAAATGCCCAAATGTTTTTTATCATAGGAATTTTTAGAAAAGTAGTGTGCAAAATATTATGACAGAATATTAAGCAAGTTCTAAAGTAGAAAATATAGGGAGGAAAATGTTACACTCTTTCAGATCTGCTACTACTACTACTACCACAATAATTTCTGAAAATAAAACCAGAAACAGAGGTCAGCCTTTTCAGCAGATGTGATTTTTGCAAAACATTATTTTATGTTTCAGATATAGGTGATAAATTGTGTTTCTCTTGCTTTCCAAAGAAACATTTAAAAGTCCCTCGAGAACCCCAAATCTTTAAAAATACTAGATTCAAACACCAAACTACCAATACATCTGTCAACTCCCTTTTCTTAGGAATCTGGAATTTTCTCGATTTTTCCTCCCATTATTTTTTCTGTGCTAGCTGTGGTAAATGGTAATCTCCTCCCCCCACCCCCTCTTAAAGTTGGATTTGACATTGAAAACTTCAGGCAGATGTCCGTAAACAATAATCAATGTCATTTTAAGCTACAAATTTGTTTTATTGGAAAGAACACAAGAAATAGCGTCCGCTGATTCGGTCGCTGTATTGGATTAGACGATACAGAACGGTCGTTATAACGAAAGCAAATTAACATAGAGTTTATAGGAACAAAGTTGGGACTTCTACCACTGGTCGTTATAATGGGACGGTCTTTATAATGGGTGGTCGTTATAATGAGCGTGGACTGTATTAGTAAAGATTACTAATCCCAGCATGGCATTTATAGACCTGTAAGGACTACTGTATCATCCCCCACCCCCACCCCAGAAGAATATTTTTGGCTGCGCAAATAGCAGCAGTATTCCTTCATTTTACATCTTCTTTTCAATCTAACCTTGTTTGTTTCTTTTTAAATCAAACCTATTTATGTTTATTACGCAGTATATAGCAATTAGTATTAAAAACTGCCCACAGATTTTTTTATAATGTAGCACATACATTAGGTTTCATATTCTGGAATAATGCTTAATAAACTAAACAAGAAAGAGCTTATGGTAGATGCAAATTACATTACTAAATACAATCAATGCATCTTTATAGCTGCAACATATACCGCATTCATCATAACCTTTTAAAGCAATATTAACGCTGTTAATGCTTTGTGTTGACAAATCATTCAGTGGTTTAGCCATAATAGTTTTTCCAAAATGTTATTTCAGCTGGTAAAGCTCTAACATTACAGAAAAACTACAGAGAAAAAGGGTTTTTTGAAGCGTTGAACACAAACTTTCACATTACAGCTATAAAAGTCAGTTATAAATTTTCTTTTGGTTGATTATTTTTTCCCCAATGAGAGGGGTTTAACCCCTAAAACCCTCCCCTTGGACACGGCTATGGATGTGTGTATGAGTTAGAAAAAAAATGCAGCAAACGCCTACCTAGGATCTGAACTTTGAACGTGTTTTATTTGAAACTTTAAGATGTCCACTTAAATCCCTTTGCTTCTCAGTGCTACAAAACTGCATTCAGGCCAGTGAACTTCCACCTGCGGCCCGTGGACCGTTTGCGGCACGCTGTGAAGTTGTTCCGTTTGCAGTATTGAAAAATCCTTGTTACACTGTTATCGTTTTAGCTATATTTTAAACGAGCAAAGCCGTGCGGGTACAGCTAGTTTCTTTATAAAAGATCTTTAAATAAAATTCGAAAAAATTTTAAATTGTATTCTCCGCCAACATAGGGTGAGAAAAACAACAGTCATATTATATCATAACTAGTGGCACCCGCACGGCTTCGCCCGTAATAGAAAAATTAAAGGTCTTTTGGTTCGCTTGTATATTTACAAATAATGTATGGTGAATTTTCTCGCCAATTGGCTTGTACCGACGTTACAGTTCCACGTTATGATAATTTCGTAATTTATGATAGTTTTTTTCTTAAAATTGGAATAAAAAAAGAACCACATCGAATTTTCGAAAAATCGCTTCGAGGTGCACACCCCCATGCTACATACTAACTTTGTGCCAAATTTCATGAAGATCGGCCGAACGGTTTAGGCGCTATGCGCGTCACAGACATCCTACAGACATCCAGACATCCTCCGGACAGAGAGACATTCAGCTTTATTACAGTCGACGCTCGATATAACGACCATCTCCGTCCCAGAGAAAAAGGTCTTTATAACGAGTGGTCGTTATAAGAGGTATAAATTTAAAAAATGTACACTGTCATTATGCATGCTCAAGTAAATGCCCAAATGTTTTTTATCATAGGAATTTTTAGAAAAGTAGTGTGCAAAATATTATGACAGAATATTAAGCAAGTTCTAAAGTAGAAAATATAGGGAGGAAAATGTTACACTCTTTCAGATCTGCTACTACTACTACTACCACAATAATTTCTGAAAATAAAACCAGAAACAGAGGTCAGCCTTTTCAGCAGATGTGATTTTTGCAAAACATTATTTTATGTTTCAGATATAGGTGATAAATTGTGTTTCTCTTGCTTTCCAAAGAAACATTTAAAAGTCCCTCGAGAACCCCAAATCTTTAAAAATACTAGATTCAAACACCAAACTACCAATACATCTGTCAACTCCCTTTTCTTAGGAATCTGGAATTTTCTCGATTTTTCCTCCCATTATTTTTTCTGTGCTAGCTGTGGTAAATGGTAATCTCCTCCCCCCACCCCCTCTTAAAGTTGGATTTGACATTGAAAACTTCAGGCAGATGTCCGTAAACAATAATCAATGTCATTTTAAGCTACAAATTTGTTTTATTGGAAAGAACACAAGAAATAGCGTCCGCTGATTCGGTCGCTGTATTGGATTAGACGATACAGAACGGTCGTTATAACGAAAGCAAATTAACATAGAGTTTATAGGAACAAAGTTGGGACTTCTACCACTGGTCGTTATAATGGGACGGTCTTTATAATGGGTGGTCGTTATAATGAGCGTGGACTGTATTAGTAAAGATTACTAATCCCAGCATGGCATTTATAGACCTGTAAGGACTACTGTATCATCCCCCACCCCCACCCCAGAAGAATATTTTTGGCTGCGCAAATAGCAGCAGTATTCCTTCATTTTACATCTTCTTTTCAATCTAACCTTGTTTGTTTCTTTTTAAATCAAACCTATTTATGTTTATTACGCAGTATATAGCAATTAGTATTAAAAACTGCCCACAGATTTTTTTATAATGTAGCACATACATTAGGTTTCATATTCTGGAATAATGCTTAATAAACTAAACAAGAAAGAGCTTATGGTAGATGCAAATTACATTACTAAATACAATCAATGCATCTTTATAGCTGCAACATATACCGCATTCATCATAACCTTTTAAAGCAATATTAACGCTGTGAATGCTTTGTGTTGACAAATCATTCAGTGGTTTAGCCATAATAGTTTTTCCAAGATGTTATTTCAGCTGGTAAAGCTCTAACAGAAAAACTACAGAGAAAAAGGGTTTTTTGAAGCGTTGCACACAAACTTTCACATTACAGCTATAAAAGTCAGTTATAAATTTTCTTTTGGTTGATTATTTTTTCCCCAATGAGAGGGGTTTAACCCCTAAAACCCTCCCCTTGGACACGGCTATGGATGTGTGTATGAGTTAGAAAAAAAATGAAACGCCTACCTAGGATCTGAACTTTGAACGTGTTTTATTTGAAACTTTAAAATGTCCACTTACATCCCTTTGCTTCTCAGTGCTACAAAACTGCATTCAGGCCAGTGAACTTCCACCTGCGGCCCGTGGACCGTTTGCGGCACGCTGTGAAGTTGTTCCGTTTGCAGTATTTAAAAATCCTTGTTACACTGTTATCGTTTTAGCTATATTTTAAATGTAAGCCAATGATCCTTGGATTTACTAGTACTTTAACTGTTTCACTGGCTAGGCATTGATCTTACAGCCCTCCTTGGATAAGGGTAAGGGTCAGGGTTTCTGCTACGGTCGCATTTTTCGCAAAATGCGAAAACACTGTCTCAATTGCGCAAACAAAGTAAAGCATTTTCGCGGTTTTGCTCAAACAAAAAATAAATAGTTAAAAAAGAGAGAGAGAAACAATGTATAATCCAAGAGAGGAAGCAGCATGACGATAGTCAACTTAATCTTTTTTTAATCTTAAGCTAAGATTTTTAAATTACTATTAGGTCACCAATACTTAGTCTTCCGGCATTATGCCCTTCTCAATAGCATAGATAGTAACTAACCCTCAATAACTGCATTATTAGGAGGAAGAGAGTGCAAGGTTCTAAAACCCAAATATGTAGTTTTTTTTTATTTTACGTTAAAAAAAATAGCTGCTGTACTTATTTCTTTAAGTATGCCATAGAGATGAAATAAGAATTTTATTTTGAACTGGAGATGGAAACACTGAGACATTTAGAAAGATATGCGAATTTGTAACACTTTAGCATTTTGCTAAAACTTGTCCCACAATTTTAGCTTTTATGCTAAAGAACTATTGAACATAACTTAAACCCTGCTGTGAAGTTGTTCCATTTGCAGTATTGAAAAATCCTTGTTACACTGTTATCGTTTTAGCTATATTTTAAATGTAAGCCAATGATCCTTGGATTTGCTAGTACTTTAACTGTTTCACTGGCCAGGCATTGATCTTACAGCCCTCCTTGGATAAGGGTAAGGGTAGAAGCATACAGGGACCGATTTACACACCTAGGTGCCCCGGGCACTGACAAATATGGTGCCCCCCCCCCCCCACACACACAAAATATGATGGTAAGTGTTGGATATTATTTTGATAGAAAGAAAACTTTAAAATACCAATTTCATACAAAAAAAGTTAATAATTAAGATGTTTTGCAAAAAAATCATTTAATATAAATTTAAAATAAATTTATGGTTTTCATGTTAAAATTTTTTTACAGTTGCAGATGGAAAAACTATGATACAAATGGTAAAGGTAAATCATAATGTGCTCTCTGCGCATCAATGATTCTTTACTTATTTTTTCCTTTGTTTTCTCGTAGTACATTCATCTATAATGTCCTCATAATCAAGTTTTAGGTCAAAATTCCATCTATTAATAATGCAGCTAATAAAGATAATTTACCATCAAAAATGAGAGTATGCAAAAGACACTTAATTCTCTTCAATAGCGAAAATGATCGTTCTCCACAACAATTGGCTGATATGCTTTCATTTAATTAAAAAAATTGTCAAATGACAAAATTTTTTTGTTTCCTTTAGTTAGAGGCCCCGAACACTGGTCCCTAAAAAAATTTGATGACAGAAATTTGGTGCCCTGGGCCCCGAATGCCCTGCCGTAAATCAGTCCCTGGAAGCATAGCCAAGGTGCATTCCATTTCTATGCTTCTACCCTTACCTAGGCAAACTTGAAATCTGCCCCCTTCCCCCCTAATTTTCATTTGGTAAAGAAATGCTTACGGAGTTTTAAATGCAAGACTTTGGGTTTTTAAAGTATTTTTATATTTTACCAAATAAGTAATAAAAATGTTCATATGTTATCTTTTAGTGTAGAAAATAACCTAGTGTCTTTTAAAATTGAAAAATGCCTGCATAAGGTGTTCTTTGCTGTTTGTAAATGTGTGAAGCAGCGGCGTATCCATTGGGAGGGGGGAGGTTAAACCCCCCCCCCCCCCCATGGTCCCGAAATTTTTTTTTGCGAACCCTCCTCAGGAGCGCATTGGAAGGAGCACTGAAAAAGAGAAGATTTCGTGTGATGAGGGCTTTCTTTCTTATGACGGCAGTATTGATCAAGGTATTTTCAATGAAGATAATTCGTTTATAATGTCCTTTGTTGTTTAATTCATAAAAAGTAATATATATATATATATATATATATATATATATATAATAATAATAATAATAAAAGTGAAAAACTTAGCTTTTAGTTTTAGGTTTGAGCTCTAGTTTATTGTTTTTAGTTTAGCAAGTGGTGCGTTTGCCCATTGTTACTCTATATTACATGTACTGGAGCTTAAACATTCTCTTCTAGTTTATAGTTAAAATTTTGGTCTTTTGACCATAATTAATGAATCCTCCACGGCTGATAAGCTCTGGATTCACTCTTTTTCTATTCCTACTTAATAGCTGTTTGCATTTTTCCTTTTTATCATCATTTGTTATTTATAATTTGTCTAATATTTGTAATTCTGTTTGCTTAATCCTATATATATATATATATATATATATATATATATATATATATATATATATATATATATATATATATATATATATATATATATATATATATATATATATATATATATATATATATATATATATGCGTGTGTGTGTATGTATAGCTATATAAACTCGAGGGCATAGCTTTACTTTAAACTTCAGAAAAAGTTACCCCCCTCCCCCCAATGATTTTTTCTCGCTAAGTCACTGGTGTTAAGTAAATTTTGCAGAGCAGAAAAGAATAAGAACAAGAAAGATTTTTTAAAAATGTAATGATTGTTCTTCTCTTGCAGGAAACATTACGAATAATGAGGAAGATTGATGATAATATTGTACATACATTAAATACTACTATCCCCACAGCATCATTTGCAGAGAAAGAAAGTGTTACAGATCAGTGTAAAGACCTTTATAGTCAGGTTAGTAATTTATGGTATGCTTTTTGCAGTTTTACTAGTTCTTTTTCTACACTCGCTCATTTTAATTTATTTTGCAATTTCACTGCTTGGACATTGATTATTTTATTCTTACTATTAGTTTGAACCTTATTTAACTTTCCGTTGTGTAAACGTGCCACTTTATCCAGTTAATTCGTTTAAAGATTGCAATCCTGTTGCACCTGAATTGATTCAAACTGTTAGCATTCTTTAAAGTTAACATTAGTTTTTATTAGGCTGTATGTGAAAAACTAAATTGATCTAAAATGTTGATTAAGGTGTTTGGGATAAGCATTAGAATCCAGAAATTAGGGAATCCAACAAATCTAGTAAGACTAATATCAGAAAATGATGTGAATTGGTTAAGGATTTCTATTTGTTATTTTTGTTGCCTGTTCAAAACTTGACTTGTTATGTCAGTTATTATAATTGGGCAGTTCTACAGGAAAGGGGAAAAAATGGCAAAATTTTAAATAAATCTTTTTCTCACAAATTTGGTATCGGTGGAAAGTTATTAATCTGAATCCGAAAGTTATTAATCTCTGTATGGTAATAACAAAAATCTGCATCAAAATGCAAAAATTAATTATAGTTATAAGGCTTCAAATCAGGACGTTATAACCATGTTCTTATGAGAAACTTTTTTTATATCACAGAAATTACTGCTGGTCCACTGGTCCCAGACCAGTGAAGCCTGCCTCGGACCACCATAAAAAAATAATCAATGGTCCATGGGACCACCAACCGCTGGCTATTTTTGATCACTCTGCTAGAAATAATCCAAAAGCATTAGCCTAGCCAATGTTTAGCTATTTATTAGTCAAACCGTTTGTTGACTTTTTTTACAGTTCATTTTATTTTCAAAAGTTGTATCTAATTTTAAAGCACATTTACATTTTACTCACACTTGGGGGGGGGGGGGGGGATAACGTCCTGAAACAAAGTAAAAATGGTTAAATTAAGTTCACAAATTTTTGGTAGCCTATTTTAAGTATTGTTTAATTAAATTGGTTTTCAGACTGCATACTTGGCTGTTTAAGATTGCAGATTTAAATGTTTATTGCCAATTTCCCATTAAAAAATTTAAATTTTGAAACATTTAAGTGTATTAAAAAATCTTCATCAGAAAAAAATGTCTTATACTTTGTTTCTTATCTGTTTTGCATTGTTATTTAATATTATGTTTACCATTTTGAACTTGATTTGCAGCACAGTAATTTAAGTCTTTATCAATGAGCTAAAACTTAATAAATGTAATCTTCATAAAGCGTAAGTAACTTTTTGGTACAAACATATTTAGTGTTTAATTTAAAGCGGACCAGTGGTGTTTGAGGATCAGTACATATTCACGTTGACTGGTCCAAGGGACCAGTAGGATTTTTTACTGATTTCTAATGCTGACTTAAGAATGCCAAATTGCTCCAAAATACCTGTTGATCTTTGAGGACAGAGTAGTCTTTTCTGATTCTCAAGTTGTAATTCAGGCCATCAGCTCTTCAAGCCCCCCCCCCCCTCCCCTTTGAATTGAAATCTACGGGTGTCTACATTTTTTATGCAAGTTGACTTTAAAAATGAAACGCCTGGTTCTCCAGTGGGTACCTGGCCACTGTGAAATTTTTCATTTATTTCGTTAAGCAATATGACTCCTCTTGCGTACTCTAGTGAGGTCAAGCACCTGGGTGTGATCTTTGACAAAACTTTGACATGGAATCCTCACCTTAAGCTCATTACCGATAAGGCCAAGAGGATCTTTTGGTCTTGCAGGCGTGACATTGGTAATAATTGGGATTTTTCTCCAAAAATCGCTCATTGTGCTTATACTAGAGTAATTGTTCCTACGGTTATGTATGGGGCAGTTGCCTGGTGGGGTAAAACCTGCACCGTAATGGCTGAGGGTTACCTCACCAAAGTACAAAGGATGGCCACTATTGCAAACACTAGTGCCATGAGAACTACTCCTTCCACTACATAAGCAAGTAGAACTGGAGGTGATTCTGTGTGCATGCCGCTTCAAGCTCATGGGTCTCTGGAAGCCCCCTCATTACCTGTATCTGTACGATAAACTGTGCAAAGACTAGTAAGCATCCTTACTTTATGATGCCTTCAGACTGGATGTTAAAACAATTCAGCTTTAATGCCAATTATAACATTGTATTTCCGTCCAGAGAGCAATGGAAGGATGTACAGGATATATACCTACAAATACAAAAGTGACGACCAGCAACAAGCTCTGGGCCCAGCTAG